>NC_134828.1:120701116-120787597 GCF_004210375.1 Tachypleus tridentatus | reverse complement strand
TATATAAACATTGTGGCTGATACCGATAAAATAGTATATAAACATTGTGGCTATAGTATGGTATAAACATTGTGGCTGATACTGATGAAATAGCATATAATCGTTGTGGCTAATACTGATGAAACAGTATATAAACATTGTAGATAATAGTGATGAAATAGTATATAACCATTGTGGCTAATACTAATGAAATAGTATATAAACATTGTGGCTGATACTGATGAAATAGTATATATAAACATTGTGGTATAATACTGATGAAATAGTATATAAACATTGTGGCTAATACTGATGAAATAGTATATAAACATTGTAACTGATACTGATGAAATAGTATATAAACATTGTGGCTGATACTGATGAAATAGTATATAAACATTGTGGCTTAAACTGATGAAATAGTATATAAACATTGTGGCTGATACTGATGAAATAGTATATAAACATTGTGGCTAATACTGATGAAATAGTATATAAACATTGTGGCTGATACTGATGAAATAGTATATAAACATTGTGGCTGGCTAATACTGATGAAATAGTATATAAAACATTGTGGTTGAATACTGATGAAATAGTATATAAACATTGTGGCTGATACTGATGAAATAGTATATAAACATTGTGGCTGATACTGATGAAATAGTATATAAACATTGTGGCTGATACTGATGAAATAGTATATAAACATTGTGGCTGATACTGATGAAATAGTATATAAACATTGTGGCTGATACTGATGAAATAGTATATAAACATTGTGGCTAATACTGATGAAATAGTATATAAACATTGTGGCTGATACTGATGAAATAGTATATAAACATTGTGGCTGATACTGATGAAATAGTATATAAACATTGTGACTGATACTGATGAAATAGTATATAAACATTGTGGCTGATACTGATGAAATAGTATATAAACATTGTGGCTGATACTGATGAAATAGTATATAAACATTGTGGCTGATACTGATGAAATAGTATATAAACATTGTGGCTGATACTGATGAAATAGTATATAAACATTGTGGCTGATACTGATGAAATAGTATATAAACATTGTGGCTGATACTGATGAAATAGTATATAAACATTGTGGCTGATACTGATGAAATAGTATATAAACATTGTGGCTGATACTGATGAAATAGTATATACTGATGATACTGATGAAATAGTATATAAACATTGTGGCTGATACTGATGAAATAGTATATAAACATTGTGGCTGATACTGATGAAATAGTATATAAACATTGTGGCTGATACTGATGAAATAGTATATAAACATTGTGGCTGATACTGATGAAATAGTATATAAACATTGTGGCTGATACTGATGAAATAGTATATAAACATTGTGGCTGATACTGATGAAATAGTATATAAACATTGTGGCTAATACTGATGAAATAGTATATAAACATTGTGGCTGATACTGATGAAATAGTATATAAACATTGTGGCTGATACTGATGTATATAAAAATAGATGAAATAGTATATAAACATTGTGGCTGATACTGATGAAATAGTATATAAACATTGTGGCTGATACTGATGAAATAGTATATAAACATTGTGGCTGATACTGATGAAATAGTATATAAACATTGTGGCTGATACTGATGAAATAGTATATAAACATTGTGGCTGATACTGATGAAATAGTATATAAACATTGTGGCTGATACTGATGAAATAGTATATAAACATTGTGGCTGATACTGATGAAATAGTATATAAACATTGTGGCTGATACTGATGAAATAGTATATAAACATTGTGGCTGATACTGATGAAATAGTATATAAACATTGTGGCTGATACTGATGAAATAGTATATAAACATTGTGGCTGATACTGGATGAAATAGTATATAAACATTGTGGCTGATACTGATGAAATAGTATATAAACATTGTGGCTGATACTGATGAAATAGTATATAAACATTGTGGCTGATACTGATGAAATAGTATATAAACATTGTGGCTGATACTGATGAAATAGTATATAAACATTGTGGCTGATACTGATGAAATAGTATATAAACATTGTGGCTGATACTGATGAAATAGTATATAAACATTGTGGCTGATACTGATGAAATAGTATATAAACACTGATGAAATAGTATATAAAACATTGTGGCTGATACTGATGAAATAGTATATAAACATTGTGGCTGATACTGATGAAATAGTATATAAACATTGTGGCTGATACTGATGAAATAGTATATAAACATTGTGGCTGATACTGATGAAATAGTATATAAACATTGTGGCTGATTCTGATGAAATAGTATATAAACATTGTGGCTGATACTGATGAAATAGTATATAAACATTATGGTTTAAATTGATGAAATAGTATATAAACATTGTGGCTGATTTTGATGAAATAGTATATAAACATTGTGGCTGATACTGATGAAATAGTATATAAACATTGTGGCTGATACTGATGAAATAGTATATAAACATTGTGGCTGATACTGATGAAATAGAAATATATAAACATTGTGGCTAGTATATACTGATGATGAAATAGTATATAAACATTGTGGCTGATACTGATGAAATAGTATATAAACATTGTGGCTGATACTGATGAAATAGTATATAAACATTGTGGCTGATACTGATGAAATAGTATATAAACATTGTGGCTGATACTGATGAAATAGTATATAAACATTGTGGCTGATACTGATGAAATAGTATATAAACATTGTGGCTGATACTGATGAAATAGTATATAAACATTGTGGCTGATACTGATGAAATAGTATATAAACATTGTGGCTGATACTGATGAAATAGTATATAAACATTGTGGCTGATACTGATGAAATAGTATATAAACATTGTGGCTGATACTGATGAAATAGTATATAAACATTGTGGCTGATACTGATGAAATAGTATATAAACATTGTGGCTATTACTGATGAAATAGTATATAAACATTGTGGCTGATACTGATAAAATAGTATATAAACACTGATACTGAAATAGTATATAAACATTGTGGCTGATACTGATGAAATAGTATATAAACATTGTGGCTAATACTGATGAAATAGTATATAAACATTGTGGCTGATACTGATGAAATAGTATATAAACATTGTGGCTATTACTGATGAAATAGTTTATAAACATTGTGTCTGATACTGATGAAATAGTATATGGACATTGTTGCTGATACTGATGAAATAGTATATAAACATTGTGGCTGATACTGATGAAATAGTATATAAACATTGTGGCTAATACTGATGAAATAGTATATAAACATTGTGGCTGATACTGATGAAATAGTATATAAACATTGTGACTGATACTGATGAAATTGTATATAAATATTGTGTCTAATACTGATGAAATAGTATATAAACATTGTGGTTGATTCTGATGAAATAGTATATAAACATTGTGGCTGATACTGATGAAATAGTATATAAACATTGTGGCTAATACTGATAAAATAGTATATAAACATTGTGGCTGATACTGATGATAATAGTATATAAACATTGTGGCTGATACTGATGAAATAGTATATAAACGTTGTGGCTAATACTGATAAAATAGTATATAAACATTGTGGCTAATACTGATGAAATAGTATATAAACATTGTAGCTAATACTAATGAAATAGTATATAAACATTGTGGTTGATTCTGATGAAATAGTATATAAACATTGTGGCTGATCCCGATGAAATAGTATATAAACATTGTGGCTGATACTGATAAAATAGTATATAAACATTGTGGCTATTACTGATGTAATAGTATGTAAACATTGTGGCTGATACTGATGAAATAGCATATAATCGTTGTGGCTAATACTGATGAAATAGTATATAAACATTGTAGATAATAGTGATGAAATAGTATATAAACCTTGTAGCTAATACTAATGAAATATTATACAAACATTGTGGTTGATTCTGATGAAATAGTATATAAACATTGTGGCTGCTCCCGATGTAATATTATATAAACATTGTGGCTAATACTGATGAAATAGTATATAAACATTGTGGCTAATACTGATGAAATAGTATATAAACATTGTGGCTGATACTGATGAAATAGTATATAAACATTGTGGCTGATACTGATGAAATAGTATATAAACATTGTGGCTGATACTGATGAAATAGTATATAAACATTGTGGCTGATACTGATGAAATAGTATATAAACATTGTGGCTGATACTGATGAAATAGTATATAAACATTGTGGCTGATACTGATGAAATAGTATATAAACATTGTGGCTGATACTGATGAAATAGTATATAAACATTGTGGCTGATACTGATGAAATAGTATATAAACATTGTGGCTGATACTGATGAAATAGTATATAAACATTGTGGCTGATACTGATGAAATAGTATATAAACATTGTGGCTGATACTGATGAAATAGTATATAAACATTGTGGCTGATACTGATGAAATAGTATATAAACATTGTGGCTGATACTGATGAAATAGTATATAAACATTGTGGCTGATACTGATGAAATAGTATATAAACATTGTGGCTGATACTGATGAAATAGTATATAAACATTGTGGCTGATACTGATGAAATAGTATATAAACATTGTGGCTAATACTGATGAAATAGTATATAAACATTGTGGCTGATACTGATGAAATAGTATATAAACATTGTGGCTGATACTGATGAAATAGTATATAAACATTGTGGCTGATACTGATGAAATAGTATATAAACATTGTGGCTGATACTGATGAAATAGTATATAAACATTGTGGCTGATACTGATGAAATAGTATATAAACATTGTGGCTGATACTGATGAAATAGTATATAAACATTGTGGCTGATACTGATGAAATAGTATATAAACATTGTGGCTGATACTGATGAAATAGTATATAAACATTGTGGCTGATACTGATGAAATAGTATATAAACATTGTGGCTGATACTGATGAAATAGTATATAAACATTGTGGCTAATACTGATGAAATAGTATATAAACATTGTGGCTGATACTGATGAAATAGTATATAAACATTGTGGCTGATACTGATGAAATAGTATATAAACATTGTGGCTGATACTGATGAAATAGTATATAAACATTGTGGCTGATACTGATGAAATAGTATATAAACATTGTGGCTGATACTGATGAAATAGTATATAAACATTGTGGCTGATACTGATGAAATAGTATATAAACATTGTGGCTGATACTGATGAAATAGTATATAAACATTGTGGCTGATACTGATGAAATAGTATATAAACATTGTGGCTGATACTGATGAAATAGTATATAAACATTGTGGCTGATACTGATGAAATAGTATATAAACATTGTGGCTGATACTGATGAAATAGTATATAAACATTGTGGCTGATACTGATGAAATAGTATATAAACATTGTGGCTGATACTGATGAAATAGTATATAAACATTGTGGCTGATACTGATGAAATAGTATATAAACATTGTGGCTGATACTGATGAAATAGTATATAAACATTGTGGCTGATACTGATGAAATAGTATATAAACATTGTGGCTGATACTGATGAAATAGTATATAAACATTGTGGCTGATACTGATGAAATAGTATATAAACATTGTGGCTGATACTGATGAAATAGTATATAAACATTGTGGCTAATACTGATGAAATAGTATATAAACATTGTGGCTGATACTGATGAAATAGTATATAAACATTGTGGCTGATACTGATGAAATAGTATATAAACATTGTGGCTGATACTGATGAAATAGTATATAAACATTGTGGCTGATACTGATGAAATAGTATATAAACATTGTGGCTGATACTGATGAAATAGTATATAAACATTGTGGCTGATACTGATGAAATAGTATATAAACATTGTGGCTGATACTGATGAAATAGTATATAAACATTGTGGCTGATACTGATGAAATAGTATATAAACATTGTGGCTGATACTGATGAAATAGTATATAAACATTGTGGCTGATACTGATGAAATAGTATATAAACATTGTGGCTGATACTGATGAAATAGTATATAAACATTGTGGCTGATACTGATGAAATAGTATATAAACATTGTGGCTGATACTGATGAAATAGTATATAAACATTGTGGCTGATACTGATGAAATAGTATATAAACATTGTGGCTAATACTGATGAAATAGTATATAAACATTGTGGCTAATACTGATGAAATAGTATATAAACATTGTGGCTGATACTGATGAAATAGTATATAAACATTGTGGCTGATACTGATGAAATAGTATATAAACTTTGTGGCTGATACTGATGAAATAGTATATAAACATTGTGGCTAATACTGATGAAATAGTATATAAACATTGTGGCTGATACTGATGAAATAGTATATAAACATTGTGGCTAATACTGATGAAATAGTATATAAACATTGTGGCTGATGAAATACTGATGAAATAGTATATAAACATTGTGGCTGATACTGATGAAATAGTATATAAACATTGTGGCTGATACTGATGAAATAGTATATAAACATTGTGGCTGATACTGATGAAATAGTATATAAACATTGTGGCTGATACTGATGAAATAGTATATAAACATTGTGGCTGATACTGATGAAATAGTATATAAACATTGTGGCTAATACTGATGAAATAGTATATAAACATTGTGGCTGATACTGATGAAATAGTATATAAACATTGTGGCTAATACTGATGAAATAGTATATAAACATTGTGGCTGATACTGATGAAATAGTATATAAACATTGTGGCTAATACTGATGAAATAGTATATAAACATTGTGGCTAATACTGATGAAATAGTATATAAACATTGTAGCTAATACCAATGAAATATTATACAAACATTGTGGTTAATTCTGATGAAATAGTATATAAACATTGTGGCTGATACTGATGAAATAGTATATAAACATTGTGGCTGATACTGATGAAATAGTATATAAACATTGTGGCTATTACTGATGAAATAGTATATAAACATTGTGGCTGATACTGATGAAATAGTATATAAACATTGTGGCTAATACTGATGAAATAGTATATAAACATTGTGGATAATACTGATGAAATAGTATATAAACATTGTAGCTAATACTAATGAAATATTATATAAACATTGTGGTTGATTCTGATGAAATAGTATATAAACATTGTGGCTGATCCTGATGAAATATTATATAAACATTGTGGCTAATACTGATGAAATAGTATATAAACATTGTAACTAATACTGATGAAATAGTATATAAACATTGTGGCTGATACTGATGAAATAGTATATAAACATTGTGGGTGATCCTGATGAAATAGTATATAAACATTGTGGCTGATAAACATTGTGGCTGATGAAATAGTATATAAACATTGTGGCTGATGATGAAATAGTATATAAACATTGTGGCTGATACTGATGAAATAGTATATAAACATTGTGGCTGATACTGATGAAATAGTATATAAACATTGTGGCTGATACTGATGAAATAGTATATAAACATTGTGGCTGATACTGATGAAATAGTATATAAACATTGTGGCTGATACTGATGAAATAGTATATAAACATTGTGGCTGATACTGATGAAATAGTATATAAACATTGTGGCTGATACTGATGAAATAGTATATAAACATTGTGGCTAATACTGATGAAATAGTATATAAACATTGTGGCTGATACTGATGAAATAGTATATAAACATTGTGGCTGATACTGATGAAATAGTATATAAACATTGTGGCTGATACTGATGAAATAGTATATAAACATTGTGGCTGATACTGATGAAATAGTATATAAACATTGTGGCTGATACTGATGAAATAGTATATAAACATTGTGGCTGATACTGATGAAATAGTATATAAACATTGTGGCTGATACTGATGAAATAGTATATAAACATTGTGGCTGATACTGATGAAATAGTATATAAACATTGTGGCTGATACTGATGAAATAGTATATAAACATTGTGGCTGATACTGATGAAATAGTATATAAACATTGTGGCTGATACTGATGAAATAGTATATAAACATTGTGGCTGATACTGATGAAATAGTATATAAACATTGTGGCTGTACTGATGAAATAGTATATAAACATTGTGGCTGATACTGATGAAATAGTATATAAACATTGTGGCTGATACTGATGAAATAGTATATAAACATTGTGGCTGATACTGATGAAATAGTATATAAACATTGTGGCTGATACTGATGAAATAGTATATAAACATTGTGGCTGATACTGATGAAATAGTATATAAACATTGTGGCTGATACTGATGAAATAGTATATAAACATTGTGGCTGATACTGATGAAATAGTATATAAACATTGCTGGCTATATACTGATGAAATAGTATATAAACATTGTGGCTAATACTGATGAAATAGTATATAAACATTGTGGCTGATACTGATGAAATAGTATATAAACATTGTGGCTGATACTGATGAAATAGTATATAAACATTGTGGCTGATACTGATGAAATAGTATATAAACATTGTGGCTGATACTGATGAAATAGTATATAAACATTGTGGCTGATACTGATGAAATAGTATATAAACATTGTGGCTGATACTGATGAAATAGTATATAAACATTGTGGCTGATACTGATGAAATAGTATATAAACATTGTGGCTGATACTGATGAAATAGTATATAAACATTGTGGCTGATACTGATGAAATAGTATATAAACATTTGTGGCGATACTGATGAAATAGTATATAAACATTGTGGCTGATACTGATGAAATAGTATATAAACATTGTGGCTGATACTGATGAAATAGTATATAAACATTGTGGCTGATACTGATGAAATAGTATATAAACATTGTGGCTGATACTGATGAAATAGTATATAAACATTGTGGCTAATACTGATGAAATAGTATATAAACATTGTGGCTGATACTGATGAAATAGTATATAAACATTGTGGCTAATACTGATGAAATAGTATATAAACATTGTGGCTGATACTGATGAAATAGTATATAAACATTGTGGCTGATACTGATGAAATAGTATATAAACATTGTGGCTGATACTGATGAAATAGTATATAAACATTGTGGCTGATACTGATGAAATAGTATATAAACATTGTGGCTGATACTGATGAAATAGTATATAAACATTGTGGCTGATACTGATGAAATAGTATATAAACATTGTGGCTGATACTGATGAAATAGTATATAAACATTGTGGCTAATACTGATGAAATAGTATATAAACATTGTGGCTGATACTGATGAAATAGTATATAAACATTGTGGCTGATACTGATGAAATAGTATATAAACATTGTGGCTGATACTGATGAAATAGTATATAAACATTGTGGCTGATACTGATGAAATAGTATATAAACATTGTGGCTGATACTGATGAAATAGTATATAAACATTGTGGCTGATACTGATGAAATAGTATATAAACATTGTGGCTGATACTGATGAAATAGTATATAAACATTGTGGCTAATACTGATGAAATAGTATATAAACATTGTGGCTAATACTGATGATGAAATAGTATATAAACATTGTGGCTAATACTGATGAAATAGTATATAAACATTGTGGTTGATTCTGATGAAATAGTATATAAACATTGTGGCTAATACTGATGAAATAGTATATAAACATTGTGGCTGATACTGATGAAATAGTATATAAACATTGTAACTAATACTGATGAAATAGTATATAAACATTGTGGCTGATACTGATGAAATAGTATATAAATATTGTGGCTAATACTGATGTAATAGTATATAAACATTGTAGCTGATACTGATGAAATATTATACAAACATTGTGGCTAATACTGATAAAATAGTTTATAAACATTGTGTCTGATACTGATGAAATAGTATATAAACATTGTGGCTGATACTGATGAAATAGTATATAAACATTGTGGCTAAACATACTGATGAAATAGTATATAAACATTGTGGCTGATACTGATGAAATAGTATATAAACATTGTGGCTAATACTGATGAAATAGTATATAAACATTGTGGCTGATACTGATGAAATAGTATATAAACATTGTGGCTGATACTGATAAAAATAGTATATAAACATTGATGATACTGATGAAATAGTATATAAACATTGTGGCTGATACTGATGAAATAGTATATAAACATTGTGGCTAATACTGATGAAATAGTATATAAACATTGTGGCTAATACTGATGAAATAGTATATAAACATTGTGGCTGATACTGATGAAATAGTATATAAACATTGTGGTTGATACTGATGAAATAGTATATAAACATTGTGGCTGATACTGATGAAATAGTATATAAACATTGTGGCTGATACTGATGAAATAGTATATAAACATTGTGGCTGATACTGATGAAATAGTATATAAACATTGTGGCTGATACTGATGAAATAGTATATAAACATTGTGGCTAATACTGATGAAATAGTATATAAACATTGTGGCTGATACTGATGAAATAGTATATAAACATTGTGGCTAATACTGAAATGAAATAGTATATAAACATTGTGGCTGATACTGATGAAATAGTATATAAACATTGTGGCTGATACTGATGAAATAGTATATAAACATTGTGGCTAATACTGATGAAATAGTATATAAACATTGTGGCTGATACTGATGAAATAGTATATAAACATTGTGGCTGATACTGATGAAATAGTATATAAACATTGTGGCTGATACTGATGAAATAGTATATAAACATTGTGGCTGATACTGATGAAATAGTATATAAACATTGTGGCTGATACTGATGAAATAGTATATAAACATTGTGGCTGATACTGATGAAATAGTATATAAACATTGTGGCTGATACTGATGAAATAGTATATAAATGTGGCTATGATGAAATAGTATATAAACATTGTGGCTGATACTGATGAAATAGTATATAAACATTGTGGCTGATACTGATGAAATAGTATATAAACATTGTGGCTGATACTGATGAAATAGTATATAAACATTGTGGCTGATACTGATGAAATAGTATATAAACATTGTGGCTGATACTGATGAAATAGTATATAAACATTGTGGCTGATACTGATGAAATAGTATATAAACATTGTGGCTGATACTGATGAAATAGTATATATAAACATGAAATAGTATATAAACATTGTGGCTGATACTGATGAAATAGTATATAAACATTGTGGCTAATACTGATGAAATAGTATATAAACATTGTGGCTGATACTGATGAAATAGTATATAAACATTGTGGCTAATACTGATGAAATAGTATATAAACATTGTGGCTGATACTGATGAAATAGTATATAAACATTGTGGCTGATACTGATGAAATAGTATATAAACATTGTGGCTGATACTGATGAAATAGTATATAAACATTGTGGCTGATACTGATGAAATAGTATATAAACATTGTGGCTAATACTGATGAAATAGTATATAAACATTGTGGCTGATACTGATGAAATAGTATATAAACATTGTGGCTGATACTGATGAAATAGTATATAAACATTGTGGCTGATACTGATGAAATAGTATATAAACATTGTGGCTGATACTGATGAAATAGTATATAAACATTGTGGCTGATACTGATGAAATAGTATATAAACATTGTGGCTGATACTGATGAAATAGTATATAAACATTGTGGCTGATACTGATGAAATAGTATATAAACATTGTGGCTAATACTGATGAAATAGTATATAAACATTGTGGCTGATACTGATGAAATAGTATATAAACATTGTGGCTAATACTGATGAAATAGTATATAAACATTGTGGCTGATACTGATGAAATAGTATATAAACATTGTGGCTGATACTGATGAAATAGTATATAAACATTGTGGCTGATACTGATGAAATAGTATATAAACATTGTGGCTGATACTGATGAAATATTATATAAACTTTGTGGCTAATACTGATAAAATAATATATAAACATTGTGTCTCATACTGATGAAATAGTATATGAACATTGTGGCTGATACTGATGAAATAGTATATAAACGTTGTGGCTAATACTGATAAAATAGTATATAAACATTGTGACTGATACTGATAAAATAGTATATAAACATTGTAACTAATACTAATGAAATAGTAAATAAACATTGTGGTTGATTCTGATGAAATAGTATATAAACATTGTGGCTGATCCTGATGAAATAGTATATAAACATTGTGGCTGATACTGATAAAATAGTATATAAACATTGTGGCTATTACTGATGTAATAGTATGTAAACATTGTGGCTGATACTGATGAAATAGCATATAATCGTTGTGGCTAATACTGATGAAACAGTATATAAACATTGTGGCTAATAGTGATGAAATAGTATATAAACATTGTAGCTAATACTAATGAAATATTATACAAACATTGTGGTTGATTCTGATGAAATAGTATATAAACATTGTGGCTGCTCCCGATGAAATAGTATATAAACATTGTGGCTGATACTGATAAAATAGTATATAAACACTGTAACTAATACTGATGAAATATTATATAAACATTGTGGCTGATACTGATGAAATAGTATATAAACATTGTAGCTAATACTAATGAAATAGTATATAAACATTGTGGCTGATACTGATGAAATAGTATACAAACATTGTGGGTAATATTGATGAAATAGTATATAAACATTGTGGCTGATACTAATGAAATAGTATATAAACATTGTGGCTGATACTGATGAAATAGTATATAAACATTGTGGCTGATACTGATGAAATAGTATATAAACATTGTGCGGTACTGATGAAATAGTATATAAACATTGTGGCTAATACTGATGAAATAGTATATAAACATTGTGGCTGATACTGATGAAATAGTATATAAACATTGTGGCTGATACTGATGAAATAGTATATAAACATTGTGGCTGATACTGATGAAATAGTATATAAACATTGTGGCTGATACTGATGAAATAGTATATAAACATTGTGGCTAATACTGATGAAATAGTATATAAACATTGTGGCTAATACTGATGAAATAGTATATAAACATTGTAGCTAATACTGATGAAATAGTATATAAACATTGTGGTTGATTCTGATGAAATAGTATATAAACATTGTGGCTGATACTGATGAAATAGTATATAAACATTGTGGCTGATACTGATGAAATAGTATATAAACATTGTGGCTATTACTGATGTAATAGTATGTAAACATTGTGGCTGATACTGATGAAATAGTATATAAACATTGTGGCTAATACTGATGAAATAGTATATAAACATTGTGGATAATACTGATGAAATAGTATATAAACATTGTGGCTAATACTGATGAAATATTATATAAACATTGTGGCTGATTCTGATGAAATAGTATATAAACATTGTGGCTGATACTGATGAAATAGTATATAAACATTGTGGCTAATACTGATGAAATAGTATATAAACATTGTGGCTGATACTGATGAAATAGTATATAAACATTGTGGCTATTACTGATGAAATAGTATATAAACATTGTGGCTGATCCTGATGAAATAGTATATAAACATTGTGGCTGATACTGATGAAATAGTATATAAACATTGTGGCTGATACTGATGAAATAGTATATAAACATTGTGGCTGATACTGATGAAATAGTATATAAACATTGTGGCTGATACTGATGAAATAGTATATAAACATTGTGGCTGATTCTGATGAAATAGTATATAAACATTGTGGCTGATACTGATGAAATAGTATATAAACATTGTGGCTGATACTGATGAAATAGTATATAAACATTGTGGCTAATACTGATGAAATAGTATATAAACATTGTGGCTGATACTGATGAAATAGTATATAAACATTGTGGCTGATACTGATGAAATAGTATATAAACATTGTGGCTGATACTGATGAAATAGTATATAAACATTGTGGCTGATACTGATGAAATAGTATATAAACATTGTGGCTAATAGTGATGAAATAGTATATAAACATTGTGGCTGATACTGATGAAATAGTATATAAACATTGTGGCTGATACTGATGAAATAGTATATAAACATTGTGGCTGATACTGATGAAATAGTATATAAACATTGTGGCTGATACTGATGAAATAGTATATAAACATTGTGGCTGATACTGATGAAATAGTATATAAACATTGTGGCTGATACTGATGAAATAGTATATAAACATTGTGGCTGATACTGATGAAATAGTATATAAACATTGTGGCTGATACTGATGAAATAGTATATAAACATTGTGGCTGATACTGATGAAATAGTATATAAACATTGTGGCTGATACTGATGAAATAGTATATAAACATTGTGGCTAATACTGATGAAATAGTATATAAACATTGTGGCTGATACTGATGAAATAGTATATAAACATTGTGGCTGATACTGATGAAATAGTATATAAACATTGTGGCTAATACTGATGAAATAGTATATAAACATTGTGGCTGATACTGATGAAATAGTATATAAACATTGTGGCTGATACTGATGAAATAGTATATAAACATTGTGGCTGATACTGATGAAATAGTATATAAACATTGTGGCTGATACTGATGAAATAGTATATAAACATTGTGGCTGATACTGATGAAATAGTATATAAACATTGTGGCTGATACTGATGAAATAGTATATAAACCTTGTGGCTGATACTGATGAAATAGTATATAAACATTGTGGCTAATAGTGATGAAATAGTATATAAACATTGTGGCTGATACTGATGAAATAGTATATAAACATTGTGGCTGATACTGATGAAATAGTATATAAACATTGTGGCTGATACTGATGAAATAGTATATAAACCTTGTGTCTGATACTGATGAAATAGTATATAAACATTGTGGCTGATCCTGATGAAATAGTATATAAACATTGTGGCTGATACTGATGAAATAGTGTATAAACATTTTGACTGATACTGATGAAATTGTATATAAATATTGTGGCTAATACTGATGTAATAGAATATAAACATTGTGGCTGATACTGATGAAATAGTATATAAACGTTGTGGCTAATACTGATAAAATAGTATATAAACATTGTGGCTGATACTGATGAAATAGTATATAAACATTGTGGCTGATACTGATGAAATAGTATATAAACATTGTGGCTGATACTGATGAAATAGTATATAAACATTGTGGCTGATACTGATGAAATAGTATATAAACATTGTAACTAATACTGATGAAATAGTATATAAACATTGTGGCTGATACTGATGAAATAGTATATAAACATTGTGGCTGATACTGATAAAATAGTATATAAACATTGTGGCTGATACTGATAAAATAGTATATAAACATTGTGGCTGATACTGATGAAATAGTATATAAACATTGTGGCTGATACTGATGAAATAGTATATAAACATTGTGGCTAATACTGATGAAATAGTATATAAACATTGTGGCTAATACTGATGAAATAGTATATAAACATTGTGGCTAATACTGATGAAATAGTATATAAACATTGTAGCTAATACTAATGAAATATTATACAAACATTGTGGTTGATTCTGATGAAATAGTATATAAACATTGTGGCTGCTCCCGATGAAATAGTATATAAACATTGTGGCTGATACTGATAAAATAGTATATAAACACTGTAACTAATACTGATGAAATATTATATAAACATTGTGGCTGATACTGATGAAATAGTATATAAACATTGTAGCTAATACTAATGAAATAGTATGTAAACATTGTGGCTGATGCTGATGAAATAGTATACAAACATTGTGGGTAATATTGATGAAATAGTATATAAAATTTGTGGCTGATACTAATGAAATAGTATATAAACATTGTGGCTGATTCTGATGAAATAGTATATAAACATTGTGGCTGCACTGATGAAATAGTATATAAACATGGTTGCGGTACTGATGAAATTGTATATAAATATTGTGGCTAATACTGATGTAATAGTATATAAACATTGTAGCTGATACTGATGAAATATTATATAAACATTGTGGCTAATACTGATAAAATAGTATATAAACATTGTGGCTAATAGTGAGGAAATAGTATATAAACATTGTGGCTGATACTGATGAAATAGTATATAAACATTGTGGCTGATACTGATGAAATAGTATATAAACATTGTGGCTGATACTGATGAAATAGTATATAAACATTGTGGCTGATACTGATGAAATAGTATATAAATATTGTGGCGGTACTGATGAAATAGTATATAAACCTTGTGTCTGATACTGATGAAATAGTATATAAACATTGTGGGTGATCCTGATGAAATAGTATATAAACATTGTGGCTGATTCTGATGAAATAGTTTATAAACATTGTGGCTGATGCTGATGAAATAGTATATAAACATTGTGGCTGTACTGATGAAATAGTATATAAACATTGTGGGTGATCCTGATGAAATAGTATATAAACATTGTGGCTGATTCTGATGAAATAGTATATAAACATTGTGGTTGATACTTATGAAATAGTATATAAACATTGTGGCTGTACTGATGAAATAGTATATAAACATGGTGGCGGTACTGATGAAATAGTATATAAACCTTGTGGCTGATGCTGATGAAATAGTATATAAACATTGTGGCTGATACTGATGAAATAGTATATAAACATTGTGGCTGATACTGATGAAATAGTATATAAACATTGTGGCTGATACTGATGAAATAGTATATAAACATTGTGGCTGATACTGATGAAATAGTATATAAACATTGTGGCTGATACTGATGAAATAGTATATAAACATTGTGGCTGATACTGATGAAATAGTATATAAACATTGTGGCTGATACTGATGAAATAGTATATAA
This sequence comes from Tachypleus tridentatus, assembly GCF_004210375.1. Taxonomy (NCBI): domain Eukaryota; kingdom Metazoa; phylum Arthropoda; class Merostomata; order Xiphosura; family Limulidae; genus Tachypleus; species Tachypleus tridentatus. The sequence goes on along the minus strand of NC_134828.1, from coordinate 120,770,599 downwards.
ACATTGTGGCTGATACTGATGAAATAGTATATAAACATTGTGGCTGATACTGATGAAATAGTATATAAACATTGTGGCTAATACTGATGAAATAGTATATAAACATTGTGGCTGATACTGATGAAATAGTATATAAACATTGTGGCTGATACTGATGAAATAGTATATAAACATTGTGGCTGATACTGATGAAATAGTATATAAACATTGTGGGTGATCCTGATGAAATAGTATATAAACATTGTGGCTGATTCTGATGAAATAGTATATAAACATTGTGGTTGATACTGATGAAATAGTATATAAACATTGTGGCTGTACTGATGAAATAGTATATAAACATGGTGGCGGTACTGATGAAATAGTATATAAACATTGTGGCTGATACTGATGAAATAGTATATAAACATTGTGGCTAATACTGATGAAATAGTATATAAACATTGTGGCTGATACTGATGAAATAGTATATAAACATTGTGGCTGATACTGATGAAATAGTATATAAACATTGTGGCTAATACTGATGAAATAGTATATAAACATTGTGGCTGATACTGATGAAATAGTATATAAACATTGTAACTAATACTGATGAAATAGTATATAAACATTGTGGCTGATACTGATGAAATAGTATATAAACATTGTGGCTGATACTGATGAAATAGTATATAAACATTGTGGCTGATACTGATGAAATAGTATATAAACATTGTGACTATTACTGATGAAATAGTATATAAACATTGTGGCTGATACTGATGAAATAGTATATAAACATTGTGGCTAATACTGATGAAATAGTATATAAACATTGTGGCTAATACTGATGAAATAGTATATAAACATTGTAGCTAATACTAATGAAATAGTATATAAACATTGTGGTTGATTCTGATGAAATAGTATATAAACATTGTGGCTGATCCTGATGAAATAGTATATAAACATTGTGGCTGATACTGATAAAATAGTATATAAACATTGTAACTAATACTGATGAAATAGTATATAAACATTGTGGCTGATACTGATGAAATAGTATATAAACATTGTAGCTAATACTGATGAAATAGTATATAAACATTGTGGCTGATACTGATGAAATAGTATATAAACATTGTGGGTAATATTGATGAAATAGTATATAAAACATTGTGGCTGATACTGATGAAATAGTATATAAACATTGTGGCTGATTCTGATGAAATAGTATATAAACATTGTGGCTGATACTGATGAAATAGTATATAAACATTGTTGCTGATACTGATGAAATAGTATATAAATATTGTGGCTAATACTGATGTAATAGAATATAAACATTGTGGCTGATACTGATGAAATAGTATATAAACGTTGTGGCTAATACTGATAAAATAGTATATAAACATTGTGGCTAATACTGATGAAATAGTATATAAACATTGTGGCTGATACTGATGAAATAGTATATAAACATTGTGGCTGATACTGATGAAATAGTATATAAACATTGTGGCTGATACTGATGAAATAGTATATAAACATTGTGGCTGATACTGATGAAATAGTATATAAACATTGTGGCTGATACTGATGAAATAGTATATAAACATTGTGGCTGATACTGATGAAATAGTATATAAACATTGTGGCTGATCCTGATGAAATAGTATATAAACATTGTGGCTGATACTGATGAAATAGTATATAAACATTGTGGCTGATACTGATGAAATAGTATATAAACATTGTGGCTGATACTGATGAAATAGTATATAAACATTGTGGCGGATACTGATGAAATAGTATATAAACCTTGTGGCTGATACTGATGAAATATTATATAAACTTTGTGGGTAATACTGATAAAATAATATATAAACATTGTGTCTCATACTGATGAAATAGTATATGAACATTGTGGCTGATACTGATGAAATAGTATATAAACGTTGTGGCTAATACTGATAAAATAGTATATAAACATTGTGACTGATACTGATAAAATAGTATATAAACATTGTAACTAATACTAATGAAATAGTAAATAAACATTGTGGTTGATTCTGATGAAATAGTATATAAACATTGTGGCTGCTCCAGATAAAATAGTATATAAACATTGTGGCTGATACTAATAAAATAGTATATAAACATAGTGACTATTACTGATGTAATAGTATGTAAACATTGTGGCTGATACTGATGAAATAGCATATAATCGTTGTGGCTAATACTGATGAAACAGTATATAAACATTGTTGCTAATAGTGATGAAATAGTATATAAACATTGTAGCTAATACTAATGAAATATTATACAAACATTGTGGTTGATTCTGATGAAATAGTATATAAACATTGTGGCTGCTCCCGATGAAATAGTATATAAACATTGTGGCTGATACTGATAAAATAGTATATAAACACTGTAACTAATACTGATGAAATATTATATAAACATTGTGGCTGATACTGATGAAATAGTATATAAACATTGTAGCTAATACTAATGAAATAGTATGTAAACATTGTGGCTGATGCTGATGAAATAGTATACAAACATTGTGGGTAATATTGATGAAATAGTATATAAAATTTGTGGCTGATACTAATGAAATAGTATATAAACATTGTGGCTGATTCTGATGAAATAGTATATAAACATTGTGGCTGCACTGATGAAATAGTATATAAACATGGTTGCGGTACTGATGAAATAGTATATAAACATTGTGGCTAATACTGATGTAATAGTATATAAACATTGTAGCTGATACTGATGAAATATTATATAAACATTGTGGCTAATACTGATAAATAGTATATAAACATTGTGGCTAATACTGATGAAATAGTATATAAACATTGTGGCTGATACTGATGAAATAGTATATAAACATTGTGGCTGATACTGATGAAATAGTATATAAACATTGTGGCTGATACTGATGAAATAGTATATAAACATTGTGGCTGATACTGATGAAATAGTATATAAACCTTGTGGCTGATACTGATGAAATAGTATATAAACATTGTGGGTGATCCTGATGAAATAGTATATAAACATTGTGGCTGATTCTGATGAAATAGTATATAAACATTGTGGCTGATACTGATGAAATAGTATATAAACATTGTGGCTGATACTGATGAAATAGTATATAAACATTGTGGCTGATACTGATGAAATAGTATATAAACATTGTGGCTGATTCTGATGAAATAGTATATAAACATTGTGGTTGATACTGATGAAATAGTATATAAACATTGTGGCTGTACTGATGAAATAGTATATAAACCTTGTGGCTGATACTGATGAAATAGTATATAAACATAGTGGCTGATACTGATGAAATAGTATATAAACATTGTGGCTGATACTGATGAAATAGTATATAAACATTGTGACTGATACTGATGAAATTGTATATAAATATTGTGGCTAATACTGATGTAATAGTATATAAACATTGTGGCTGATACTGATGAAATAGTATATAAACATTGTGGCTAATACTGATAAAATAGTATATAAACATTGTGGCTGATACTGATGAAATAGTATATAAACATTGTGGCTGATACTGATGAAATAGTATATAAACATTGTGGCTAATACTGATGAAATAGTATATAAACATTGTGGCTGATACTGATGAAATAGTATATAAACATTGTGGCTAATAGTGATGAAATAGTATATAAACATTGTGGCTGATACTAATGAAATAGTATATAAACATTGTGGCTGATACTGATGAAATAGTATATAAACATTGTGGCTGTACTGATGAAATAGTATATAAACATTGTGGGTGATCCTGATGAAATAGTATATAAACATTGTGGCTGTACTGATGAAATAGTATATAAACATGGTGGCGGTACTGATGAAATAGTATATAAACCTTGTGGCTGATACTGATGAAATAGTATATAAACATTGTGGCTGATACTGATGAAATAGTATATAAACATTGTGGCTAATACTGATGAAATAGTATATAAACATTTTGACTGATACTGATGAAATAGTATATAAACATTGTGGCTGATACTGATGAAATAGTATATAAACATTGTGGCTGATACTGATGAAATAGTATATAAACATTGTGGCTGATACTGATGAAATAGTATATAAACATTGTGGCTAATACTGATGAAATAGTATATAAACATTGTGGCTAATACTGATAAAATAGTATATAAACATTGTGGCTAATACTGATGAAATAGTATATAAACATTGTGGCTGATACTGATGAAATAGTATATAAACATTGTGGCTGATACTGATGAAATAGTATATAAACATTGTGGCTGATACTGATGAAATAGTATATAAACATTGTGGCTGATACTGATGAAATAGTATATAAACATTGTGGCTGATACTGATGAAATAGTATATAAACATTGTGGCTGATACTAATGAAATAGTATATAAAAATTGTGGCTGATACTGATGAAATAGTATATAAATATTGTGGCGGTACTGATGAAATAGTATATAAACCTTGTGTCTGATACTGATGAAATAGTATATAAACATTGTGGGTGATACTGATGAAATAGTATATAAACCTTGTGGCTGATACTGATGAAATAGTATATAAACATTGTGGCTAATAGTGATGAAATAGTATATAAACTTTGTGGCTGATACTAATGAAATAGTATATAAACATTGTGGCTGATACTGATGAAATAGTATATAAACATTGTGGCGGTACTGATGAAATAGTGTATAAACCTTGTGGCTGATACTGATGAAATAGTATATAAACATTGTGGCTGATCCTGATGAAATAGTATATAAACATTGTGGCTGATCCTGATGAAATAGTATATAAACATTGTGGCTGATCCTGATGAAATAGTATATAAACATTGTGGCTGATCCTGATGAAATAGTATATAAACATTGTGGCTGATTCTGATGAAATAGTATATAAACATTGTGGCTGATTCTGATGAAATAGTATATAAACATTGTGGCTGATACTGATGAAATAGTATATAAACATTGTGGCTGATATCGTATCAACTTATATTTATTAATCCGTTTTACTCATCAAATAGAATGTTCTCAAAATAGGGCTGATACGGGCAAACCTTCTGCATTGTTTTATTGATGAAAAGGGCGCTTATTGTAAAGAATGGTTTACAAAACTATAGAGCGGAATATAGCTTTAACATTCGATTTGATAACAAAACAATTGTACAATTGTACAGAGTGAAATACATATATGTAAAAACGGCTGGTTTGGGTTGAGAAAATGTTTTTATATAGAGGAACGAACAACGTTTCGATCTTCGATCATCTTCAGGTTCACAAAAAAAGGCTTTTTTGTAAATTCAAAAATCGTAAACAGTCTGCAAGTCCTGGAATTACTTTCATTTTACACTATTTTTTACCAGACGCTTTTCTGTTCTATACTTTTTTCAAACACATTATTTCAAGGAATCTCTTTTCTTTTAAAAAAAAAGCGAATTTTCTATCATGGAAATACAAACATTCTCTATAATAATAGTGGTCGCTATGTTCTGACCCTACTATTAGAAAGACTACTATAATTTTCCGACGAATGTTATTGATATGAAAGTATTGGAAACTTGTTTAGACCTGTTGAATAATGCAACATTTCTTCAGGTTTAAAATAAGCAATCAGCTCTGAATAGTCACAAAATGTTCCAGTGCATCCACTCAGCAATAGAAAAATATAGTAGCGCAGGAGAACAGCCGTGCAGCAGTCCTGAAAAAATCCGCTGTGGAGGCTCTAATATCTTGAATTGGTAGGTTATCTTCACACCCGGGATTGTTATAACTAGAAAAACATTTGTGTGTAGGTTGGCGAAAAAAATACTGATTTAAGACTGAATTATTCAATAGTAACAGACAAAACAACAAGTTACACGGATTACTTATTTTTGGTTTGTACAAATATTTCGACTAATGTTACAACAAACTTCACTCGAAATAGATTAAAATGCTTTTCCATGTCTGTGTTATTAAATTAATTATCTAATTAACTTTGCTCTATGATTTTTCATTCATCGTTTATTTTAAAGCCAAAAGTGCATAAATGACCGTGCCTAGAGTTAGAACATGTAAAAACTCTATAAAATTGAATGTTACAAAATCTTACACGAACTGTATAAGAGATTGTGTCTCTACTTAGAATATATAAAAACTCTTTAAAAGTGAATCTCTTTGTTTTAAATTAAAAGTTTAGTTTGTTATATTTTATATGTAACATATAAATATATGTTTTATATGTAACTTTAACATGCATGAAACTCTAATCAGAAATCAAGAGAACTACAATAGTTATGGTTAGGTTTGTAAAGAACTGAAACATGCATGAAACTTTAATCAGAAATCAAGAGAACTACAACAGTTATAGTTAGGTTTGTAAAGAACTGAAACATGCATGAAACTCTAATCGGAAATCAAGAGAACTACAATAGTTGTGGTTAGGTTTGTAAAGAACTGAAACATGCATGAAACTCTAATCAAAAATCAAGAGAACTACAATATAGTTATGGTTAGGTTTGTAAAGAACTGAAACATGCATGAAACTCTAATCAAAAATCAAGAGAACTACAATAGTTATGGTTATGTTTGTAAAGAACTGAAACATGCATGAAACTCTAATCAAAAATCAAGAGAACTACAATAGTTATGGTTAGGTTTGTAAAGAACTGAAACATGCATGAAACTCTAATCAGTTATCAAGAGAACTACAATAGTTATGGTTAATAAATAAGTGATGATGTTTATACAGAAAATCCCTTAGAAACATTACGTACTCAGTTCGATGGTTGCGAACAAACAGGCCTTGTGTAGCTTGGTGTCTAAAAGAAATAGTTTAAAATGCATTAATTAGTCATTACAAATCCTTGAAATGCATTAGATAAAGCATATAACTAATTTATTTCGTGAAAAGTTTTCTTCGAAATCCATAGTTTTGAAACTATATTTATGATAAACTTATGTGTAATTTAGATGTTTTTGTGACTTCATAGCATTAACCTTAAACACAACAGACCTCGTTTGTTTTGACAAATTCCAATTTTTTTCTCTAAAAAGTAATTTTATATAATTGTACTTACACAAGGAAATCAAGAGCATTTGTATTCAATGTTCACATTACTTCAAATAGCAAAATATCTTCCAAACAGAAGCACAACATATCCACTACTTCTATACACCCATTTACACCGTATACATCATCAAATAGAGCTATAATACATATTATAGAATAAAGAAACCTCTTCCAAACAGAATAATAAAACACCAACTCGCACAATACATATCACTAAACAGAACTACAACATATCCTACGGAATAAAAAAATATATAACAGAAGTACAACACACCTACTATCCCTACACACCCACATACATATAAATCACAAACATAACTATAACAAAAATATCTTCCAAAACAAAGTACAAAATACACACTATTAATGCACACCCACTCACATCTTATACATCAACAAGTAGAACTATGACACATCCTACGGAACTAAAAAATAACTCTTCTGAACAGAGTACCCACTATTCCTATACATCACGAAACAAAACTATAACGCAATCTACATAATAAGAAAAATTGTATTTTAAATGGAAGTACAACGCACCCTCTATTTCTATACACCCACTCATATTATATATGCCGCCAAACAAAATTATAACACAATTTACATAATAAGAAAAAATTGTATTTTAAATGGAAGTACAATGCACCCCCTATTTCTATACACCCACTCATATCATATACATCACCAAACAGAACTATAACATATCTCCCGACTAAAAAGGTCTTACAAATGAAAGTAGAAAACGCATATACCATTAACATTCACCCATATACCTATACATTTCGAAACAGAACAATAACAAATCTTACAAAAAAACTTCCAACCAGATGTACATCACCCCTCTCTACTAATTTCCTACTCACACTGTATACATCACCAAACAGAACTGCCACACATCCAACGAATTTAAGAAGAAAAAAAAACCTCTTCCTGAGAAACGTAAAACACGCGCACCATTACTGTACACCCACTTACATTATATTCACTTCCATGACACATTCTATAGGATAAAAAAAAACTCTAAACAGAATAATATAACACCAACTCATAACGTACACAATTTCCAAACAGAACTATAACACACCCTATGAAATAAAAAAACAAACTGGTGAATAAAAGTACAGCTCACTGACACCCACTAACACCGTATAAACCAAGAAAAAATACAGCACACTGACACCCACTAACACCGTATAAACCAAGAAAAAATACAGCACACTCACACCCACCAACACCGTATAAACCAAGAAAAAACTCTTCCGAAGAGACTCCACTAACACCCTATACATAAATAAACAAAACATCCTATGGAATAAGAAAAACTGTTCCAAACAACATACCAGCTATTTCTATTCACCCACTCGCGCCATATACGTCACCAAACAGAATTATAAAACACCATACAGAGGTATAAAAATTATTGTAGAAGAAGTACAACACATCCGATATACCCTCTCAAAGGGTAAACATTACCAGAGAGAGCTATAACACATCTTACGAAATAAAATAAAAACTCTTCCAAACAGCCACTATTCCTACAACATATCCGATATACCCTCTCAAAGTGTAAACATTGCCAGAGAGAGCTATAACACATCTTACAAAATAAAATCAAAACTCTTCCAAACAGCCACTATTCCTACAACACATTCGATATACCCTCTCAAAGTGTAAACATTGCCAGAGAGAGCTATAACACATCTTACAAAATAAAATAAAACCCTTCCAAACAGCCACTATTCCTGTTCCATAATTCACATTCTATAGATCACACTATGTAACACAAATTTTGTTCCTGGATAGTATGCGTTATTTCTTAATTGCTTATGTTTGTAAAAGTACAGGAAATGTCCATTATTCCCTTCAAACTTTGCTTTTGTGACCTGGATAATGAAATTTAGAAATTAAACTATTTTCTGTGTAAAAACAGGCAAATTTGCACATTTTCCTATATATAAGGTCTGAATAAAACAACATATGAATCAAGATTTACATGTATTTATACTAAAGTTATACAAAAATGTTTAGAAGTGAGTAGTTTCTCGACACTTGCCACTGTCATGTAAATCACTTTCACATATCAGCCCTCAAATATAGTCTCTCATCATGTATTCGTTATATGCTCCCAGGTCATAAAAGCAAAGTTTGAGGAGAAAAATACGTATTTTCCATTTACTTTAGACATAAGCAATTGGGAAATAACACTTTCTGCTCTGGAACAAGAAAAAGTAAAAAATTTGTAAAATAGTGTCATCAAACGCAAGTAAAATACATCCTATACACCAACACACTATACATCATGAAACAGAAGTAAAATACATCCTACAAAATAAAGAAACAACACTTTAAACAGCAGTATAACAAATCCATTATTCCTATACACACTCACACTATACATCATAAAACAGAAGTAAAATACATCGTACAAAATAATGAAACAACACTTTAAATAGCAGTATAACAAATCCATTATTCCTATACACACTCACACTATACATCATAAAACAGAAGTAAAATACATCGTACAAAATAAAAAACAACATTTTAAAAAGCAGTATAACACATCCATTATTCCTATACACCCACACACAGTATACATCATGAAACAGAAGTAAAATACATCGTACAAAATAAAGAAACAACACTTTAAACAGCAGTATAACAAATCCATTATTCCTATACACACTCACACTATACATCATAAAACAGAAGTAAAATACATCGTACAAAATAATGAAACAACACTTTAAACAGCAGTATAACAAATCCATTATTCCTATACACACTCACACTATACATCATAAAACAGAAGTAAAATACATCGTACAAAAAATAAAAACAACATTTTAAAAAGCAGTATAACACATCCATTATTCCTATACACCCACACACAGTATACATCATGAAACAGAAGTAAAATACATCGTACAAAATAAAGAAACAACACTTTAAACAGCAGTATAACAAATCCATTATTCCTATACACACTCACACTATACATCATAAAACAGAAGTAAAATACATCGTACAAAATAATGAAACAACACTTTAAACAGCAGTATAACAAATCCATTATTCCTATACACACTCACACTATACATCATAAAGCAGAAGTAAAATACATCGTACAAAATAATGAAACAACATTTTAAATAGCAGTATAACAAATCCATTATTCCTATACACACTCACACTATACATCATAAAACAGAAGTAAAATACATCCTACAAAATAAAAAACAACATTTTAAACAGCAGTATAACAAATCCATTATTCCTATACACACTCACACTATACATCATAAAACAGAAGTAAAATACATCTTACAAAATAAAAAACAACATTTTAAAAAGCAGTATAACAAATTCATTATTCCTGTACACACTCACACTATACATCATGAAACAGAAGTAAAATACATCGTACAAAATAATGAAACAACATTTTAAATAGCAGTATAACAAATCCATTATTCCTATACACACTCACACTATACATCATAAAACAGAAGTAAAATACATCGCACAAAATAATGAAACAACATTTTAAATCGCAGTATAACAAATCCATTATTCCTATACAACCATACACTATACATCATAAAACAGAAGTAAAATACATCGTACAAAATAAAAAACAACATTTTAAAAAGCAGTATAACACATCCATTATTCCTATACACCCACACACAGTATACATCATGAAACAGAAGTAAAATACATCGTACAAAATAAAGAAACAACACTTTAAACAGCAGTATAACAAATCCATTATTCCTATACACACTCACACTATACATCATAAAACAGAAGTAAAATACATCGTACAAAATAAAAACAACATTTTAAATAGCAGTATAACAAATCCATTATTCCTATACACACACACACTATACATCATAAAACAGAAGTAAAATACATCGTACAAAATAAAGAAACAACACTTTAAATAGCAGTATAACAAATCCATTATTCCTATACAACCATACACACAAAACATCATAAAACAGAAGTAAAATACATCCTACAAAATAAAAAACAACATTTTAAATAGCAGTATAACACATCCATTATTCCTATACACCCACACACAGTATACATCATGAAACAGAAGTAAAATACATCGTACAAAATAAAGAAACAACACTTTAAATAGCAGTATAACAAATCCATTATTCCTGTACAACCACACACACAAAACATCATGAAACAGAAGTAAAATACATTGTACAAAATAAAGAAACAACACTTTAAATAGCAGTATAACAAATCCATTATTCCTATACAACCACACACACAAAACATCATAAAACAGAAGTAAAATACATCGTACAAAATAAAGAAACAACACTTTAAATAGTAGTATAACAAATCCATTATTTCTATACTTAACCATCCAAATCCCTTATATATATTCAACACAAGTAAAATACATCTCACAAAATAAAAACCTATTTCAAAAAAACTCATTAACTATTCCTAAACATTCACACACTCTATACATTACCAAACCAAACCATAACACTTTCTGTGAAATAAGAAAACATTCTTGCAAACAGAAGTACACTACAAACTTTATTTGTATGCTCACACTCACACCCTATACATTAGAAGTACACTACACATTTTATTTGTATGCTCACACTCACACCCATCACCAAAGAGAATTATAGCACATCCTACGAATAACAAAAACAACAACATATCCAAAAGCAAGTACATGTTTCACACAGTGCTATGAAGTTTACTAGTAGTTTATCTTTCGACGTAATGATTTACTGATGAGTGGATTTATGACGCTAAAATCAGGGTGTCGATACTCTTGATAGCTGCAAAAGAAACAACTTATCTGTAAATTTTTATGTCCAACAGCGAACAAATAATAAAATAAGATAACATTTGTCACTGATAGTTTTAATTTATTTATCATTTGTTCGTTATTTGCTGAGCTATTTATTTCTGTATAAATATTTTCTAACACATTTATTACAAAAATCTGTAATACTAATTGTCGTTTTAAACCTGGTATAATTTAGTTTCATAATATTTATTTGAAAATATTAACGTGAAAAATTACTACAGCTCCACTGTCGTTTTAATAAATGTTTTGTTTGTTAGGCTTCACTCCATAATGGATCAAGTAAAGCAGACGATCGATACTTCTACACGAGGTAGACTTTCCCATCTAACCAAGATTTAATTTTGAAGTGATATACACATAAATCTGTAATATTTCCCATGAGTTTTATACAGTCATCTAAAAATCCACAGTTGAGTTAGATCTGTAACTAAATATAGCACTGAGCATGTCGGTAAAATCCAATTGAAAGAAACAATATTGGTGTGGTATTATCTGATGGACAAGTCACTGCTATTAAAGCATATTGTTTGGTAAATCTCGTTAAGCCGTCAGTGGCCATCGTCGAGTAGTTTGTTCTATTTCTTCTCACAAGTCAGTATTTTAAAGTTATTTCTTACGATACCAAAAGACGTCAGCAAACTCGTGCAAAGGAAGATGGAGGTTTACCTGAACTTATATTAATGTATGCAGAATTGGGATTTAAAGTTTAAACACCAAAATCTGGTGAAACATTTGAAACCATTAAGTATTTAAGTTTGTGATAAACTTACGTATAATTTTTTTCACATGCATCTTAATTTGCAAATTTCAGATTTGAAATCAGAGGTGTGTAACTGTAAAACTTAATATATTGTCAATAACGTAGCTAGCAAGTTGGATCGGATGATGAGAAAATCCTCTGATTTCAAATCCAAAATGGACGATCGGATGTTTTAAAATATTTACAAGATGGGTTACCATGGTGTCTTCACCAAACGTAAACTTTCAGTAACTAAAAAATATTCAGAAAGGCCCGGAAAGAACGGTGTCAAAAACATGTAAATCAATTGAATAATGTCCATTGAGTTATGTTTTCTTTCGTATGGATATGTTTACACTAGAGGCGAACCAAAGAAGCTTACAATACTGGATATCTTATGCTCTCAGTTAAGCGTGACGAAGGCTCTGTGATATTTCTTTGTATTTATGAAATATAATATTATTTAAAGATAACAGAAAAATATTACTTAAACCTAACTCCAGTTCACTCTATGATTAACAATTTGTCCCCAGTTAGACGATGTCTTAATTAATATCGGAATCGTTAGAGTCTTGTTTAGGGAACAGAGAAGACAGTTTAGACTTTTTAGGTGATTACCACAATCAGTAGTTATAAATATCAGTTATTAACAGTATATGTCTGCGTATTTAATCAGTTAAATACATAACTTATATTTAATACGGAACCACTTTACTATACCGTACATAACTTATATTTAATACGGAACCACTTTACCATACCGTGCATAACTTATATTGATATGGAACCACTTTACTATACCGTACATAACTTATATTTAATACGGAACCACTTTACAATACCGTACATAACTTATATTTAATACGGAACCACTTTACTATACCGTGCATAACTTATATTAATATGGAACCACTTTACTATACCGTACATAACTTATATTTAATACGGAACCACTTTACAATACCGTACATAACTTATATTTAATACGGAACCACTTTACTATACCGTGCATAACTTATATTAATATGGAACCACTTTACTATACCGTACATAACTTATATTTAATACGGAACCACTTTACTATACCGTACATAACTTATATTTAATACGGAACCACTTTACCATACCGTGCATAACTTATATTGATATGGAACCACTTTACTATACCGTACATAACTTATATTTAATACGGACCCACTTTACAATACCGTACATAACTTATATTTAATACGGAACCACTTTACTATACCGTGCATAACTTATATTAATATGGAACCACTTTACTATACCGTACATAACTTATATTTAATACGGAACCACTTTACCATACCGTGCATAACTTATATTGATATGGAACCACTTTACTATACCGTACATAACTTATATTTAATACGGAACCACTTTACTATACCATACATAACTTATATTTAATACGGAACCACTTTACTATACCGTACATAACTTATATTTAATACGGAACTACTTTACTATACCGTACATAACTTATATTGATATGGAACCACTTTACTATACCGTACATAACTTATATTTAATACGGAACCACTTTACAATACCGTACATAACTTATATTTAATACGGAACCACTTTACTATACCGTGCATAACTTATATTAATATGGAACCACTTTACTATACCGTACATAACTTATATTTAATACGGAACTACTTTACTATACCGTACATAACTTATATTTAATACGGAAACACTTTACTATACCGCACATAACTTATATTTAATACGGAACCACTTTACTATACCGCACATAACTTATATTTAATACGGAACCACTTTACTATACAGTGCATGGTTTATATTTAATTTTCTTGCAAGATTTGAAAACTTATTTTTTCATAAAATGCACCTTGCGGTCGAGGATGTTTGTTACCTCTCTAATCGCATGTGACATGCAGGTGCTTTGCTCATTGTATTAAATAATACTGTTATTTTTTTATACATAATTTTTATGAACTGTCATTCTTCAAATTTGTATATGGATTCAAGCGATAATAGGAAAACTTGTAACTCTATTATTGAAAGGTTATTAGTGAACAAGTTTGGTACAAAGAGTTTTAATAATAAAGAAAACATCGTGAAGGATGGGACCGATGTCAACTCTAAGCCTGATTGAAAGAACAAAACAGTGCGTTTGAAAATTTAGTATAAACCAATATGACAGGACATCTTGGTTAACTGCTTGTCCTAACTTGAAGAAACTTTTCTCGTGACCGTGTTTATTATTTAACAATGAATTTGGTACATGGAACTCAAGTGGATTTCATGATTTAAATAACATGCATAAGGAAATTGAAAATTCCTCCAGTCATATTTTTCAACTCTAGGCTTAGCTAGATTTGAAAAATCACGGATTGAATTCCAACTAAATAACCAAGATAAAGGTGAAGCGGACAAGATACATCTGACAAGCATTAATAGACGTAACATGGGATTTGGCTGAACAACAATTATTATTTCTAAGTCATGATAAATTACTAAAGTCTGATAACCAAGACAATTATGTGGAATTGATAACTAGTAAATGTGTGTAAGAAATATGATCAATTATTAAAATCCCATTTAGAGAAATCGAGTGTTGTTTTTTTCTGGCCTGTCAAATAGAATACAGAATGACTTCATTAATTGTGTAAGAGAAATACTGTTGAACAAAATTAAAAGTGACGTAAGTGATTCCGTTTGTGATTCTTATCTTAGATGGAACTACTGATGTAAAAACTATTTCTCAGTTTCCTAGTGTTGTGCAATATGTGACTAAAGATGGCGAAATTTGAGTGACATTTCTGAGGTTTAGAAACGTTAGTGCAAATCGAACAGCTGTAGGTGTATTCAAGATAGTGTTAAATTTAGTCGATCAATTCAATATTGGGTCAAAATTTGTTGCTCAAAAATGTGATGAGTCAAGCATTATGCCCAGTGAGTTGAATGGGCTTCAAAATAATGTCAGAGATATGTATTTAAGGCTCTTTTCATTCATTGTATGAGACAGATTGACTTTAGTGTTGTTGCAACCTATGACGGAGATCAAGAAGTGTGACAGATTCTTTGTAAAACGCAAATCCTTCTCTTTGGTTTTAGTTTGGTTTTTCGACATCAACAAAGTGTGTGCACCTTTTAGATACCGAACTGGAGAAAGTAGCTTTGACTCGCTGGAATCACAATCACTGACTTGATGAAACTGTCTTGGAATACAAGGAAGAACTCGTTTTGGATAATTTTGGCAACTAGGATAATGAAATCTTTACCTGAGCCCAAACGCTCATCAAATCTCGGATATATCGAGTTCAATTTATTATTGAATATATTTGCTAGTATTCTTTCATATACAAATGTTATATTTCATGTTTTACAGAATAGAATATTTGACATATTCTGCTGTATGAATAAATTAACTGAAATGGAAACTATATATGCAAAAACGGCTCGTTTGGGTTAGTAGCGGAGCATTATGTATCAAAATCGTCTCGTTTGTTTTAGAATAGTTTCCATTTCAGTGATGTCGAGAAACCCACTTGTTGAGAAATATATATGCAAAAACGGCTCGTTTGGGTTGAGAAAATATTTTACATAGAAGAGCGAACAACGTTTCGACCTTCTTCGGTCATCGTCAGGTGACAATACGTCACTTCGGTGAATCTGACGATGACCGAAGAAGGTCGAAACGTTGTTCGCTCTTCTATGTAAAATATTTTCTCAACCCAAACGAGCCGTTTTTGCATATATATTTCTCAACAAGTGGGTTTCTCGACATCACTGAAATGGAAACTATTCTAAAACAAACGAGACGATTTTGATACATAATGCTCCGCTACTAAGCGAATAAGAAACTATCACGAAAAAAGACTAAAATAACATACAGAAAGTTATTTTATGAGATTATGGATGCAATTTGCGACCAAATTGAAATTAGGTTTCAAAACTTAAATAATACAGCAGTCCTTGAATAACATAGCAGTCCTTGAATACCATAGCAGTTCTTGAATAACATAGCAGTCCTTGAATAACACAGCAGTCCTTGAATAACATAGCAGTCCTTGAATAACATAGCAGTCCTGAGCTTCTTGACACTATAAAAACAAGAAGAACATAAAAAAAATTCCTCAATTAGCATTAAAATCACTGCAGGATAATTATGGAGAATACTTTGATATTCATTGATTCAAAAGTGAGATTTCGGTTTTATACAATGACGCTGATTAAAAAAAAACAGTGAATGAATTACTTTATTGTTTTTGAAATGCCAAGTGAGATGCAGCTCTGCAACAACTTACAGAGTTGTGTGAGTTAACCTTGACTCTTCCAGCCACCAGTGTCTCAGTTGAGCTTTCTTTTTGCAATTTAAAAAGAACACACAGCTACAAGAAATACATGTAACGACAAGAAAGACTTGTAAGTTTAGCGTTGATCGTGATTGATAAAAGGTTTGTTAAGGAAATAAAGCCTGATAGTTTCTACGATGATATAACAAATTTATTTAACCAAAAGAGAATGAAATTCCTATATAAATAAAGTAAGTAGCCGAATACGTCTTGTTTTTATCTTTAATTGGAAGTAGTTAAATATTATTTATTATAAATCTCTGCTTTCACTCTACCAACTGTAATACTAATAATATGGAGTCAAAATAAGGATTTGTTGCTTAAGTAAATAATATCTATAATATCACATAAATACGAAAATCAATATAGAAAAACATATACAATGGAAATTATATAAACAAGTTTTCCATTCATGTAGTACACCAGAAACTAAAATCTTCTAGATTTATTATATACTACATTACACAGAAAATTTAATTGAAGTTGAACACTTAGCTGAATGTTTCACTGACGTTAGCTTGTTCCCTACTAAAGCAGTAATAGAAACTATGAATTTAAATACATATATATATTGTTTAATGTTAATTTAACTACATATTTATATTGTTTAATGTTAATTTAACTACATATTTATATTGTTTACTGTTAATTTAAATACATATTTATATTGTTTAATGTTAATTTAAATATCAAAACGTTCTAATTTAAATACATTTTGGTAGGCCTAGTATGGCCAGGTGGGTTAAGGCACTCGACACGTAATCCGAGGGTCGCGGGTTCGAATCCCCGTCACCAAACATGCTCGCCCTTTCAGCATTGGGGTCGTTATAACGTGACGGCCAATCCCACTATTGGTTAGTAAAAGAGTAGCCCAGGAGTTGGCGCTATGTGGTGATGACTAGCTGCCTTCCCTCTGGTATTACACTTCTAAATTAGGGACGCCTATCGCAGATACCCCTCGTGTAGCTTTGCGCGAAATTTATAACCAAAATACCTTTGTATTGTGGAATGTTACTTTAAATACTGAAATGTTCTTTGTGCTTAAAAATGATCCAAACAACAAATCTGTTCAACAAACATGTTTTTGTAAAAGTTGTAATTTGTAATATAATTCATAAAAGTTAATACAACTCTAGGATTCCTCTGAAATTCTACCTTTAATGACAAATAGAAGCTGTCGATATTGTAAATGTAGTAATTAACTTCGCAAAAATATTTGATCATTAAGTAGATTCACAGCTTTGAATACCGTCAGTTCAAGTCTCATTTCTTTAGAATATTTGTAGCTTCACAAGACAATGTGAAACACTTGAAGTTACAATATTCTGTCACTGATGATAGCTAAAGTCATAACTTCTAAATACAAAATTATTTCGGTGTTATTTATTTACACTTTGATTTGTTATAATAACAGTAGGTTGTCCTATAATGAGTACGTTTATTTCTGATTTGACGCCATCTGTGGGAGGATTTATGATTTCGGAGATCGAAGTTTCGTTCACATGGTCTTGCACGTGAATATTCAGTTAGCGTAGGAATAATTTTTGGTTGCAGTTCACATGTTACTTTCTGATGTTTTTTTAAATTGTCTTCCAAATGTTCGCTTGCAATCAGAAACTGTCTTAGAATCTTGTCGATATAAAATGGATTTTTAGACAGTATAACTTTCTTCAAAGGTCTGCCAGAAATTCGACAACTATTAAAAAAAAGAATTACATATTTGATAGTTTGCTTGAAAGTACTCAGGTATATGGTGTTTACTGTTAAGCCCAAAGCTATACAAAGGGCTATCTGTGCTCTCCCAACGACGGGTATCGAAACTTGTCTATTCACATAAGTAGGGTGGTCAATGTGCTTTGGTAATTCTATGATAAGTTCCGATCATGTATTTTAACACAAGAGGAATATCTGAATCATGTATTTTAACACAAGAGGAATATCTGAATCATGTATTTTAACACAAGAGGAATATCTGAAATAAATAAAAACGAAGTGACTTCCCTCTTTCTTTCATAATCGCATTACTCAGATAGAACCGGGCTTTGTACTTAGAACTACTTCCTTCATCGTATATCATATCTTGCATATTCTGATGGCCAAAGCTACACACTGTTATCCGACGTTTCAATAGCCATTCTAACTGCTGCCGCCAAAGAACGTATGGCTAGCTTTAAGCCACATATTTTGATAAAATTAATATGCATTGCCTTCCAAAACCACGCGTATGGGAGCTTCATTCAGGAATTTGACAAGACTTTTATTGATAAGCAGAAAACAATGTTTCGACCTTCCTGGGTCATCTTCTCTTTGTTAACGTTTTTATTTCAACTGGGTCTCTTCTCATCAAGAATTGACAAGACATAGTAGAGCAGAAGATTCCAATATTTCGGGTTTTTTTTTGACAAAATAACCGATTTTATGACATGTTTGGAAGTTTTCGAATTTTAGTCTTTTGAAAGTTCGTCAGCTTTATTTATTATATTGTTAATAGTCTAACCAGCTTCATCACTGGTTATTAGAGTTCGATCTGTAACTAAAATACTCACTTCACAAATGAGGGGATTGCTAAGGTTGGGTCACAAATGAGCGAATTGCTAAGGTTGGGCCACAAATGAGGGGATTCCTAATATTGGGCCACAAATGAGGGGATTACTAAGGTTGGGTCACAAATGAGGGGATTCCTAAGGTTGGGCCACAAATGAGGGGATTGCTAAGGTTGGGTCACAAATGAGGGGATTCCTAAGGTTGGGCCACAAATGAGGCGATTGCTAAGGTTGGGCCACAAATGAGGGGATTGCTAAGGTTGGGCCACAAATGAGGGGATTGCTAAAATTGGGCCACAAATGAGGGGATTGCTAAGGTTGGGCCACAAATGAGAGCCTAAGGTTGGGCCTATTGTAGTCCGAATTGTCGGTTTGAGTTAGTTCCCCAATGATACAGTGATGTGTCTACCAACTTACAATAATGGAAACCAGGTTTTGATACCCGTGCTGGATAAAGCACATATAGTCCATCATATAAGGTTGTGCTTGAAATCAAACAATCTGTTTCTATTGAGAACATTAAAACCTCTTTCTTAACTATTTATTCAGTGTTTAGCAATCTTGGTTTACATGTATTTTTTTACGAAAAGGTGTTATATGTAGTTTTAGAAATACTACCAGTGAAGGTTATTACACTATTGATTTGTTGAACTAACTTGACAAACAAGAGTAGAAATGTTTTATATGTAACTCGTGGCGCACGTGATGATCGTTCAACCTAATGTTTCTTCTTTATTGTTAAGTACAAACCTATATATCTTATACCAATCGCAGGTATCGAAACACGGTTTCTAGAGGTGTAAACCTTCAGACAAGTGTGATTATTGCTTTATACACGTTATTATAACTTAATAACTCGATCATATTTTATTTCCTAGCGCAGTGTTATTCCTTAATAACATAACTAATTTTAAAATGAATTAGGATAACTTTACCAGCTTATATTATTCCAAATATTCCATATTATTCATGTTGAAAGACGTAAACAATAAAGACATATGAAGATTTCATCATTATTTTAACAGTTTAATAAATTACTGTTATATAAACGTTACTGGTACAAATCTACTATTTAAACCTCAAAAATTTGATAAATTACCAATGTACTATTTTCTTCGTCTTGATAACATAATAACGTTTTCAGACAACATGGGACCAATTAGTCCATCTAGGTTATTCCATCCTATAAACTAAAATAAAACTATTAATAAATACTTTTTAAAAAAAAATCATAAAGCCAGTACTAATCATTCATACATATATCAAGCTTCCTATTAAACTCACTTACATTTACTGTTTCCACGGCAACTTATTCAAAAGGCTAATCACCCTGTTATAAAAATAACTGTCTTGGCTGAAAATGACTTCTACACCGACAATGTTTATATTTTGTCCTCTATCGTATTATTCTCATTATTAAATAAGAAAAGAGATAGTACATAAAAACTATCAATTCCTATATAATTTAAAACACCTCATTTGTTATTACATCATATCGCAAACTGTTTGGGTTCAGATGTTTCAAAGGTTCTTCCTTTTGTTGCAAAAGTTTTGTGACGATTTATTAATCTCTCGAGTGGAAATTAATGTAGTGGTTTTATCGAGAGACTTTAAAATAAAATTTTTAATCCAAAATAAAGGTTAAGTATATGATATGAAACCTATATTGCAAACCATCAAAGCCAATTCCGATATAAACTCGCGGTAGAACGAGTCGTATCACAAATACACTTGCACAGTACTTGGCCCTTGTAGGTAGTTGAATGCTATAGCAAATATATCGTAATAACCCTTTCCGATGAAAATATATTCAGGAAGCTATATCCCAAAATGGTGATTTACAATTTTTAACAATGTAATATTTTTCGCATGTAACATTAGAGAACAGTGGAATATGAATCAGCTTGGGACATCAGAAACATTAAGAAAAAGATTTCCAACAAGTCTGTATCTCAGTCGCGGTGAGCAGAATATGCCGTATTGAAGCAGGTAAGAATCCATGGATTAAAAATCAGTAGTAAAAGCCGTCCAGATTTCAAAGATAACGAGGTAAGAAAATCTCTCTAGTTGACCAGTATGAGGTATTTACAGATAAGACTGATTTCTGTTAAGAGTGACAAGATAAATCCAACTAATAATAGGAGGTTTGAGAAGACATTTCATTTTAATTCACAATAAAATACAAAAGAGGTATCTACCTCAATAAGTTACCTGACTGTCATTGAAAAGAACAACAACAAGTATCTTTCCTGCCAGTATAAAAAATGTACCACTCAAGAACAAAAATTAATAACAGGGTGAAGACTATCTATGTGCTTGTCTGATACAATATACACAGTAATCAAGAATAACGTCCTTTTGAAAAAGTGGCATTAATTACGTGCCCTGTCATTGCTATTCAAGTAGCTTAACAGTAAAAGGTTTTTATGTGTTCTGTATGAACACATATTAGAAAATCTTATTACAATGTTGACAAGGATGGTGAAAAACCGTTGCTTCGTAATGAAACACAAGTTGCAGAGTTATCAAAAGTGCAGTTTTCAAATAGAATGAGAACAGACATGGTAAAATGATAGATAATGACACATTTAGGTTCCAAAATCGTTAAGATATAACGTTTGCAATCTATCCACAAGCATTATACATGTTCATTATTTATAATGGCAGTGTACAACTTGTTGCAGGTCTCTTTCTGGGTGGTTCTAGTAATTCAGGTTGATCCATATTCCTTTGTTTTATAATATTAAATCTGAACAAATCTCAATGATTTCTATGTATGAATGTTTGCATCGGAAAGCGTCATTCTCAAAATAATCAGTGTTTGGTACTATCGCTATAGGTAAGAAACGCTATACAATGTCAAAAATATATTCCTTTACACCACGACTTTATATCGGCTACGGTTGTTACGTAGCGTACGAAAATGAATATTTAAAATCGCTTTAATATAACGTACTCAATTTTTTATCAGGTCTAATTTGAGCATGTAAATAAACGAAAACATTTTGCCAATTGAATCGGTTTGATGTATTGTTTTACCTGAAATGCTGTATAATGAACCACAAAATTTTTATTACATTTTTGGTAACCTGCTTTCCACGATTTTTAATTGATTCATTAATGTTATACGTGATCTAGTTACATTATAAAGAAGTCCTTGTTTTCCTGTATAGTTTCATAGATAGTAAACAAATAAAACACACGAACAGATATGTATAAGTGCGTGTGTATGTTTGTTGCATATTTACACATCAACACAACTACCACTAAACAACTTCGTCTAAGGTGAGCAGATGAAACATTTTTTTTTTCAATTTGGTCTCACGATAATTAATTTATATAGTGCACTTACATCAATTATATTAATGGACGGCAGTTCATACTGCTATTCGTTCTTACTCGTGTTCTGTTTAAGCTTCGTTCCTCTTTTTGGTTTTAATCATCATCAGAGGCCTGAAAGTACCACACTGAGGCTAATCACGTTCATATCAGAGCAGAGGCCTAAAAGTATCACATTGGGGCCATTCATCCGACTTTATAGAGGTTGTTTGTCAGGTAAGATATATTAACGACAGATAAATTCTGTCTAACTGGTTTCGATAAATTAAACAGAACTAAGATCAAAGTGATAACAATGTAAATCTGAAATCTCAATTTTATTATAATCGTTTATTATGACCTGTCTGTGTAAAAAGAGTTAAAGAGGTTACACATTTATAAAATGTGACAAGGAAGTTATTTTAACTGAGATAAAATTATTTGAAACAGTTTATTAATAACTTCTCATAAAATGTAAGCTAACTACGTATGTTACAGCACGAAACAAAAGTAAAATAACCCTAATTCTGTAATGATTAGAATACATTGAATCACCATTTAGATAAGTTACTTTTCACCCATAATCTCAGTGATATCTTCAGACAACTTAGGTTAACCTATAAATATAAACTATTTTAAAAATGATCACTTATAATTATGGAAATTAATAATATATATAATAATTAGTTTAAAGATTATAACCAATAATAATAATAAACCTAACTTTCAAGACAGGAAAATAAATATGTTAATTCATATTGATTATTCTAATTTATATCGTTTTTGTTTTATCGAGAATAAGTTAACAATTTAAATTAGAAATGAAAGTACCATATAATGTAATAAGGCCTATTATTGGCTAAAAGAACATAACGTCAGAGATTCTTCAAATCATTATTTAGGTTCTTTAACGTGTATTCAGCGTTGATATTTTTTCCATCCCATATTTTCTGTATTTTAGATACAGCATACTCGTCAAACATCTCATTAATAAATAGTTCACAAAACAATTGGCAAAACTAAGGTTTTATTCCACTTAACATTGGAATAGCACAAAATTCATGATGAATTTTTAAGTGAGAGAGCTATAGAAGTTAATGAAATTTAATATCGTTTCTTCATCTAGTGAGGCTTAACACACGTGAATATATCTGTTGTTGTGGTAAACGTTTTGTCTACAACTAACTAGCACACCTCAGAAAATCAGCTTTCATCGATATGGCTGTTTCTGGTAAAAAATAAAATAAGACATGCAGTTTCATAAGCTAGAAACATGAAAATCAAGGACATAAATATGACTTGAACTTAATCACTGCAGATAGCATATCTTAAAAAGGACACTTTAGAAATTAAAATGTTTGACTGTACTATGACCTGCACTATGTTATAAAGGTTGACTAAGTACGTATTTACATAAATAAACGTCAATGTGTGTATGAGTGTTTTCCATATACGTTTCTACATATCTTGATCAATCAACACCAAACTTGATAGAGTGATGCATGGTGACATGAGGAAAGTCATGATGGTGGTTGAACTTCTATCTAATCTGATGTTGTAAGAATTCTTAGAAACAATATGTCTTTCTTTTCAGTATTGATACCTGTATGCATTGTTATTGCACTTTTCATATTGTTTTTATTTCAAGAAAGTAAAAAAAAACAATTTCCTATCCTTTATTACCTTCTAATAGTTTCTGTTTTCATCAGCCCAGCGAACGGTTATTCCAGCTACTCCATTATAAAATAAAGCTGATAGTTGAGACCATACATATATTATTATTGATACAGTCATGTGAAAAAGTTAGGACACCCTATGAAAGCCTGTGTATTTTTGTAAATTTTTTTGATATATAGATATTTAATATCAATAATTAAAATACTGACAGGTTATAGGAAAATAACTAAACAATTAAAACTGAAGAAAACACTTTTCAAGATCTTCTGTACATGTAATTCTACAAAATGCATATTCTAACAGAGGAAAAAGTTAGGACACCCCCACATTTATACCCACTTAAAATGGCTAAACTCACTCACAGGTGTATCACACCAGGTGCACATGATTAGAAGACCGTTACTCAGCATTTTGAATGAGGCTTGCCCTATTTAAACCTCAGACATTTAGTTTGGTGTGCTCCTGACTGTTGAAGTGAGAGTGAGCACCATGGTGAGAGCAAAAGAGCTGTTTGAGGCCTTCAGAAAGAAAATTGTGGTAGTTTATAAGTCTGGTAAGGGATTTAAACAGATCCCAAAAGATTTTGAAATCAACCATTCCACTGTCCGGAAAATAGTCAACAAGAGGAGGGCTTTCCAAACAATTGCCAACATGCCCAGGTCTGGTCGCCCAAGCAAGTTCACCCCGAGAGCAGACTTTTTAACAGGTAAGTTTGTCAGTAATAAGCGAGGTGCTATTATGATAATTATGTTTCCCGAGGCAAAAAAATTCATGATCAATGGCTATGAATTTAAAATTTCACATCTTGAGACCACATGTAGACAGTCTTAACTAAACAAACATAAAGGTTTGAGTTTCGAACATTCATTGTACTTAATAAGCTACAATGATAAAAATGAAATAAAGTACTGTTATTTGTCATCGATAAAAGTAAACGAGTAAAACATCTCTCTAACATAGGTTGTTTTAGAACAAATTTATATTGTACTATCAATTTTGTCTACCGTGAAAAATCGAACCCCAGATTTTAGAGAAGTAAATTTGTAAATTTACCGGGAGATTATTAATTTTGTTTTTAATCACTGTCTTTCCTTCATTCCTCTTATTTTAGTTTAATTCTTATTAATTTTGCATATCACAATCATTGTGTGTTAAAATTAAACTACTTGTGGAATTATATAGATAGAAATGTTTTTAAAGTAAATCCAAACAAAACTTTGCTACATATTTGGGTAATGCCATAACCCATAAGCCTTAGATTTCATCAAACGTGAGACAACTTAACCTCATATATGTTTTAAATACAAGACAAAATATCTTTGAAAAATTCAGCTGTCAAAAATATAGAAAAACTGGATGGTTCAATCATTCTCATTAAAATCCAACTTTATGTGTAAAAGACTATATATATTTTTTTAATTTTAAAAGAAGTAGCTGACCGAAATAAATTTTTAGTAATTTCAATTTCTCTTTAAATATCCATTAGCGCGTGTAATTAAATTTCATGCTATTGCACAAAAATAATATTAAGAGTTGAACTACTTTCAACTGCTGGTTCCATATCTTTTTAAAAGCAGACGATTTACTGCTCCCCTTATTTTATTGAAAAAAAAACGTTCTTAAAAATGGATTTAATTATTTCATTGAATAACAGCATGATGTACCAGGAAATATCGAGGTCTGAGGAGTTGATTAGATTATTTTATTTTTTAAATGGGATGCTGTTTGGTTAAACACCACCTCAGTTCACTTATTTCCTACGTTTTCCAAGATCGTCTTGTGATTCTAATAACTGTTTTTGCATCATTGAGTAATGTCTTGTATTATACCATTTTGATTGCTTCAAAACACAAAGATTAAATATTTCCATATAAAGTTATTAATATTTTAATATGAATCAGTTGATAAGAAAATGTTTTTTTCATGATATTAATATTTTAGGATAACCCGAATACAATCTAGATTCCAGCAGAGATTGGTTGCTTAAAGGATAGCAACCATGATGACAAAAATCTCAGTAAAAAGTAAAAGCTTCTAATTCGAAATTGACGAATATGAGTGCGTCGTACAAAAAAATCAAATAACGTCCTAATTCTTCTTTTTGTTTTCGTCAATAGTTTACAGCAAAACATATTTTAAATCCTCTCTTCTAGCTCGAAACTTAATTCTTCTTTTTGTATTTGTCAATAGTTTACAGCACAGCCTATTTTAAATCCTCTCTTCTAGCTCGAAACTTAATTCTTCTTCTCGTTTTCGTCAATAGTTTACATCAAAGCACATTTTAAATCCTCTATTCTAGCTTGAAACTTAATTCTTCTTTTCAGTTTCGTCAATAGTTTATACCAAAGCACAATATAAATCTCCTCTTCTAGCTTGAAACTCGTGTTGGGTCACTTTAGAGTAAACTGTTCAAAACTTTATTATTTTACTTTGTTGAGATTTGTAACACAATATTCTACCAAGAAACATGAAAGCATCTTAATAGTTGGACTAAGAAATCTTTGGTATCTACTATGGACAAGTTAGTAAGTGGAGTTTAAATAATTTATTATCAGATTAGGAACAGATTAACCTTTTTTAATGCACAAATAAATGTTTGAAGTTTGTTTAATATACTAACAACAACAACAAATAGTTTCAATGTACTAAATATATGGAAGCACTTCGTGAGTGAAGTTTTTCGAAGAAAGGCTTAAGTAATATGTTATATGTTAATGCATGTAGAAGAGCTGAGATTAAGAAGTTTTAGGTATTGTCACATCTGTTCCTAATGATGGAATGTCACTTACTATTCTTAAGTTTTTAAACATATATAAATACTCTTATACCACGTTAAAATTACCGCCACAATATCTGCATAATGTTGAAGCATATGAACTTTTAAC
The DNA here is from genome assembly GCF_004210375.1 of Tachypleus tridentatus. Taxonomy (NCBI): domain Eukaryota; kingdom Metazoa; phylum Arthropoda; class Merostomata; order Xiphosura; family Limulidae; genus Tachypleus; species Tachypleus tridentatus. The sequence goes on along the minus strand of NC_134828.1, from coordinate 120,743,116 downwards.
ATGTGATATAATTATTGTTTTTCTTTTGATTATTCTCCATACTGTGTGAACAAAACGAATGAAAACTTAGTGATAAAGTTGCTCACAAGTTCAGAGGTTGGTACTGACTGAACAAGGTTTGACATCTGTGGTAAGCAAGAGATAATTCTCAATAACAGCAGTTCTGGAAATTATTTTAAGCAAGATTAGAGTAAATTAATTTATGAGACCTTGGGCGTGATCAAATACATCAGTAGAAACAGTTTCACCACCTGAGTCTAAAAACTGTAAATATACGAATATTTTATATCAGGCAAGAGATAACAGTGTCATGAGTTTCAAGCTTTAGAAGTGGGTGAAATAATAAGTATTTAAATTCAAACAGATAATGATTATATTCCCTTTAGGATATTCAGATAATGATTATATTCCCTTTAGAATATTCAGATAATGATTATATTCCCTTTAGGATATTCAGATAATGATTATATTCCCTTTAGGATATTCAGATAATGATTATATTCCCTTTAGGATATTCAGATAATGATTATATTCCCTTTAGGATATTCTGGAAAATATAAATTCCAGTTGTAACCTGATGGGCCAAAAATAAGTATTCAATTTGAAACATATAGTGAATTTAAACTTTAGGAGTGCATAAAACACGTGATTCGTAAATTTACTGTAGTGGACAAATATTATGAATGTGAATTGCAGATATACTGATTTTAACCTTTAGAAATATATTGAAACTCCAAGTGCGACATGGTGAGCACAAATTAAGTGTCTGAGTTGAAACGTACTATAAATTTAACTGTTTGAAGAGCATGTAAAGTCTAACGTTCAGATGTAACCTGAGAGTATACAAGTTAAACAGATAATGATTGTCGCGTTTTGGAGTGTTTGGAAAAGCTAAAGTCCAAGTGTAATTTGGTGGGCACAAAGTAAGTATTTACATTAAAACAGTTAACGAATTTAGTCTTTAGGTGTTTATTGAGGAGTACATGTAAAATGATTTGACTAGATGTTATTTATAACAAGAATATACAAGACTGAAGTCGACCTTAAATGAAAATTAGTTATTTCAAACAAAATATTTTTCACGTGTGAGCATGTTTTATAGTTTCTATATAAGACTTGGGTGAAGAACACACGACGGAATACAAAACGTTTCTTCGGAAGTCGGCCAAACACAATACCAATTTCAGCAAATCAAACATCAATAAACGGTTTGATTTCAAGGGGTTCCTTTTATTGATGAAAATAACATATTTTAGAATGTAACAGCTAGATATTACTGACTACCACTATCTAAATCAAGCTGGTTAACATGAAACATGAAAAACATATACACATGTAACACTTTTACACACTGACAATACCAAACAAATGTGAGTCCGGCGACGTTGGATAGATAGTGTACCCTAACACAATTTTGGTCTTTTTTTCACCCGTACCTCTAGAAGCAAGAGCTCGTTGTTGTTGAGAGATCATTTATTGGATAAATCACAAATATTTATGAGGTTCTTACAAAAATACGACTTTATTTCTCTCAGGTCAATTAACCATAATTCAACACAAATCTATGTATGACTCTGGTTTTATCTATGACTCTGGTTTTGAAAATTCAAATATCTAAATTTAACTTTCAGAATACCAAGATCCACTTGTTCCATCAGATTGTGAGTTCAACAATAGTTGTTAAAGGATTGTGAGATCTGTAACAGTTGGTAAAGAATTGTGAGTTCTGTAACAGTTGGTAAAGAATTGTGAGTTCTGTAACAGTTGGTAAAGAATTGTGAGTTCTGTAACAGTTGGTAAAGGATTGTGAGTTATGTAACAGTTGGTAAAGGATTGTGAGCTATGTAACAGTTGGTAAAGGATTGTGAGTTACGTAACAGTTGGTAAAGGATTGTGAGTTCCATAATAGTTGCTAAAGAATTGTGAGTTCTACAACAGTTGGTAAAATGCAAGGATAGTGCTTCGAATAGAATTAAGAACATAATTAAGTACGATGTTAAAGCAATTATTGATGTCAAATATCACCCATTCTAGAAATGCAAAAGACATAACGTCGATAGCAGCTGAGGAACATTGAATGCATGCAATTTACTCATATTCAATGTGTGGCAAAAACCATTTTATTTTTTCTAAACATTTACATATATATTTGTCCTGACAGCTGAAGACAAATTTCACATAACGTATATGAGTGGAAACTAACACCCTAATATGTTTAACAATTAAAACGTCTAGTGATATAAGTGCAAACCTGTATAATATTTCTGTAATACGATTACATTACCAAATAATTAACTGCACTTAGGTAATACTCTTAGAAAAATACGATATAGGTGTTTAGATCATTCAGTTGTTAAACATATTATTGTGTTAGTTCCCACTCATGTGTTATTGAAAGATTTGGGATAAAACACATTAATTCACAAATTAACTCACCGTTTCTTGTATTAAAACCGTATAACTGTAACTAACTAATATAATTAGCCATCCTTCCTTTTTGTCTTTTAGCTGGTATCTTACCATCTCTCAAAGTGGCTCACTCACATTAAAGTTATGCCATCGTTAGCCTAACTCAGATAATGTAATTTATTTGTCTCAAGCCATCGCTGAAGATGGCGATATAAAGAACATAGTGTTTGTAAAACATCCACTTATAGATAGATCAGCATTGTTCAAAGTATTACAAACTACAGGAAGCAATGTATTTCTTAATTATCGCAAGTGGACAAAGTGAAAGTGTTTTTAAAAGAATATCCACTTATTTTCATGGGTGGATTTTTTTCATCAATTTCAAACCTGTCATTTTAAGGGAAACGGTGGACATCATAATTATTTACTAGACACTGTGACCTTTCACTATTATTCGTGAAAGTTTCTTCACTTAAGGCACCGAGACATTGTTTTCCTATCAGTGAAATAAACTAAAGGGAAAACAAAATGAGGTCGAAAATTTGAACTGGCAAATCAAAGGGTCTCAGGTATAACTATCCCTAATTTTAAACTATTCACCAGAAAAGGACGACCACCAGATATTTGCAATGTCACCAAAACGGCGTTGTCCGCTTGTTTTGAATCTAATAACGGCATTAATTGTCACTTTTATAACGCGTCTAGAAGCGTATGCGCTTGGCATGTTTAGCAATTTCATGTAGTCCATCGTCACTCAACATAAAACTTCATGGCTAATAATGCTAAAATTCAGGATTCCATCCCAGAGGCCGACACTGCATGGGTGTTACGTTGTATAGTTTTGTGTTTAATGACAAAATACGCTCTCAAGTGGTACAATGGTATCCTCACTACTTACAATGTTAGAAACCGGCTTTCGATACCATTAGTGGGCAGATCACAGATAGCCTACTCTGTAACTTTGTTCCCAATTACAAACAATTTTTTGATAAATATTGTTATCACATCCAGCCAGCGTTGTTAGGTGCAACTTACTTTTTGTAAATATTTTATTGATAAATATTGTTATCACATCCAGTCAGCGTTGTTAGGTGCGAATTACTTTTTGTAAATATTTTATTGATAAATATTGTTATCACATCCAGTCAGCGTTGTTAGGTGCGACTTACTTTTTGTAAATATTTTATTGATAAATATTGTTATCACATCCAGTCAGCGTTGTTAGGTGCGACTTACTTTTTGTAAATATTTTATTGATAAATATTGTTATCACATCCAGTCAGCGTTGTTAGGTGCGACTTACCTTTTGTAAATATTTTATTGATAAATATTGCTATCTGAGCTTCATTATTATTACTCGCCGTTTAAACTGTTATTTAGGAAAGAGAAAACTTTTCCAATAATTATAAGCCAATTAGTTTTTCATCATTTGTGGGAAAAGTTTGGAAAAAGTCTGATAAAAATATATTTTTGCAAAGAAATTTAACAAATTTTAGAATTTTATTTCATAGCCAATATGGGAAAATATTGCCTTATAAATCTTTTGACATTCTTTGAAAAGTTTACTGCTTATTTAGATGAGTGCAAGGGTGTAGGTGATGTATCTAGATTTTCAGAAATTCTTTGACAAGGTGCGCATAAAAGGTTTCTAAAAATTGTCTCTATAGATGTGTAGGGGATAAGTTAATATCAGGTCATCCCTTATGCAATGTCCAAAAATTTAATACAGAAAATGCCTCATCATTTCTATCTTTGTAGAAGACTTTAATGACCAAAATATTTAGTAGGACGTGTATAAAAATGTTCAGACAAATAAAAAAAACTATCCCAACTCGACTTTTTCAGATCATTAATCAAATAAACCCTTATGAAGATTGATGTGTCTGAGGAGCACATTAGGCATATAATGCTTTATGAGTTTAGAAAAGGCAATAGTTCAGAAGAATCTACACGGAACATTCAAGGTGTTTATGGTGTGCAGAGTTTAGCAATGAAAGTAAATGTCAAAGGTGGTTTCAGAAGTTCAGATCAGGTGACTAGAGCTTAAGTGATTCATCACGTCCAGGTTGTTCTGTTGAGTTTAATAATGACTTGCTGTTGGCTGCACTTGATGAATATTGTATTGTAACAGTTAAAGAACTAGCACAGAAGTTTAATTCAACCCATTTAACAGTTCACCGTTATCTGCAAGAGCTTGAAAAGGTGTCAAAACTTGGTAAATTGGTCCCCCATGATGTGACAGAAGCCAACCTAAGAGCGGACATTTGCACTTCCCTGCACTCTTGTGAACATAACTTACCTTTTTTGGACAGGTTAGTGACTGGAGATGAAAAATGGATATATTATAAATGTTAAGTGCCGCAGACAATAGCTCAGTGCAAGTAAACTGACTGAAGCGCAGCCCAAATTGAAACTTTACCTTAGGAAAGTCTTGTTAAGCGTTTGGTGGGCTATTGTTGGTGTGATCCACTATGAGTTGCTGCCACTCAATGTAACGATTACATCAGACTTCTATTGTCAACAGTTAGAGCACTTGAATGTTGCACTGAAAGGAAAGAGGCCTGCTTTGATCAATCGTAAAGGTTTTGTATTACACCAGGATAATGCACGGCTCCATACAGCAAGGATCACATCTGAAAAGATTGAAGAGCTAGACTGGGAAACACTTCCATATCCTTCTTATTCTCCAGACCCTTCCCCATCTGATTATCATATATTTCGATGTTTTCAGAACTATTTTGATGGAAAAGAGCTTGGAACACATGAAGATGTCAAAACTTCCCTCTCTACATTCTTTTTCTCCAAGCCCCAATAATTTTATAGATGTGGCTTTCAGAAGCTTGTGAATCGTTAGCAGGAAGTAATTAATAATAATGGAACATTCATTGTTGATTAAATAACATTAAAAATGTTTGAAATCCTTTCTCTTTTTCTGAATATAAAATCGCACATTATTTAAGAGATGACCTGATAAATTAGATAGAACAGTAACTGGATGGAAGAAAGCAGAGTGTTGTTACATCAGTATTATGACCGTAACTGGATCGAAGAAAGCAGAGTGTTGTTACATCAGTATTATGACCGTAACTGGATCAAAGAAAGCAGACTGTTATTACATCAGTATTATGACCGTAACTGGATCAAAGAAAGCAGAGTGTTGTTACATCAGTATTATGACCGTAACTGTATCAAAGGAAGCAGAGTGTTGTTACATCAGTATTATGACTCTTTTTGATTTATTTCAGTGACATAGGTTAAAGAATAGCCAATACATTATTTAAATTTACAGATGATATTAACTTATGCAGAAGATTCTGTTGATTTACAAAGGGATTACTGTCGGGTGGTATGTAGGGTAAATTAATGACAGATGGGTTTTAATTAATATAATTACAAGATAATGCGTGTTGGTGATCATTATTTTAAATACAAGTATAATTTTGATTGGAATAACTTTAACAATGTCATGAAATAAAGAGGGCTTGGTGTAATAGTTGATCAATCTTTTTAGCCATCCAAGTAGTTTACTGTTGCTATTAGTAGAAGAAATAAGATTTTATGCTATAAATACAAAAGTATTAAACACAAATCTTAAGAGACTATAATTTCACTGGTTAGGTCAGATTGGAGTGTTGTAATAGTGTTGATTTTTTCCTACTTACCAGTAAGAATAGTAAGGATAAACATATGAAGTTTGGTAAGGTAGAAGTTTGTTTGTTTGTTTTGAATTTCGCACATAGCTAGACGAGGGATCCTAATTTAGCAAGGTAAAACTAGAAGAGGTAGCTAGTCATCACTACCCACCGCCAACTGTTGGGCTACTCTTTACCAACGAATAGTGATATTGACCGTCACATTATAACTCCGCAACAGCTAAAAGAGAGAGAGCATGTTTGGTGTGACGAGGATTCGAACCCACAACCCTCAGCTTACGAGTCGATCGCCCTAACCACCTGGCCATGCCAAGCCTTGATAGAAGTCATTTTCAGCTACGATAGTTTTATTTTTCTAACAGGGTGATTTACGTTTTGAATGGGTTACGCTCATATGTCTTGTAGGCAATAAATAAATTTAAATGAGTTTAAGAGAATGTCTGATAAATATGACTGATAAGGGCTGGCTTTCATTTTTTATATTATTTATCACTTGTTTTAGTTTAGAGGATGGATAACCAAACTAAAACAATAGGCCTCATGTTTTCCCCAAATATAACGCCATCATTTTATAATAGTTTTTTATTATTTAAAGGAAAACATTTCAAGTGTTGGGACATGCGTAATAAGAACTAACTTGCTTAAAGTAATGCCATATTTTAACAGAAATATTTTGTTTATTTTATTTTAGCATTTTCTACATTCATCCTTTTATCCCTTAACAACCTATAGTCTGTTTTGTATTTTGAAACCAGTTCCTGGCATTTCTCCAGATAAATGCTCCTTTTTTTTCAATACACGCAATGGACTTTGGTTTCCTTTTTGAAAATGCATCTTTCAAGTCAATCCACAAAACCTTGATTGAATATAAGGCTGGGAGAGATGGTCAATCCCAGGTGTAAACGTTTTTTGTTTTTTCAGAAATTCCATGAAGGTTTCACATTATCCTGGTCGAATAGGATAAAATGTTACTTCAATATGTCTTCTAGCACTGGGTGACTAGTGAGATGCAAAATTTCCTTTTGTTAAATTCCATTTATTGATCCTCTTTCTATATGGATGTCACCATCACCAGAGGAAGATATAGAAATATTGATCCTCTTTCTATATGGATGTCACCATCACCAGAGGAAGATATAGAAATATTGATCCTCTTTCTATATGAATGTCACCATCACCAGAGGAAGATATAAAAATATTGATCCTCTTTCTATATGGATGTCACCATCACCAGAGGAAGATATAGAAATATTGATCCTCTTTCTATATGAATGTCACCATCACCAGAGGAAGATATAGAAATATTGATCCTCTTTCTATATGAATGTCACCATCACCAGAGGAAGATATAGAAATATTGATCCTCTTTCTATATGAATGTCACCATCACCAGAGGAAGATATAGAAATATTGATCCTCTTTCTATATGAATGTCACCATCACCAGAGGAAGATATAGAAAATGATCGCACAACTTCCATCATGCTTTAACGTATTCTTTTCTCTTCCTCCAGACATGTTTTTTTTTGCTAAAAAAGTTCAATTTCAGATTTGTCTGATTATAAAATTTGAATGAAGAAATGATAAGTGGAAACCTGTGTTGAATTAAAGAGGGTTTAAGTTTTGCTTTTCTCTCACATTATTGTAGCTACACATAGACGAGGCTACAGTTAAACACTAGACTAATCGCTTTATAACATTTGACGTTACCTCCCTCTTCCTTCAAGCCGTCATCATCCTTTGTGGTCACTGTCATTCCTCCTGAAGAGATATTGAAGTAGATATGGGTAACCTTTGACAGAAAACTGAATTATACCAGCCACACTAGCACCACGATAATGAGATCTAACGAACAAATCAATGCCTCTAAGGTACTGCATGAAATAGGGCTGATGAAATTCACGTCCTTATGTTCTAGCAAAGTTTTATTTTTATACATCTTAGATTACGTACCATAGATGATGAGTGTGAGATTAAGGTGGACAGAGATACGCAGATAAACCCTGTAGTAGGACTATACTAACCTTCAGAACCATTCATGCGTTCTCAGTCTCCATATACAAACACTGTCGTAGGACCATAAGAAGATTCAATAAAATTCATGCACTTTGTATTAGTATTAGTCTAAATAAATAAACTATTTATTAAGGATACACAAATCTGAAGTATGGTTCAGAATTACAACGACGCTATCACATTATATAATCTAATTTAACAAATAAATTGGTTTGAATTTTGCGCAAAGCTACTCAAGAGCTAGCTATGCTAGCCGTCCCTAATTTAGCAGCGAGGAAGGAAGCTAGTCATCACCACCAACCGCCAACTTTTGGGCTACTCTTTTACCAACAAATAGTGGGATTGACCGTTACATTATAACGCCCACACGACTGAAAGGGAGAACATGTTTGGTGTGACGGGGATTCGAATCCATAACCCTTAGATTACGAGTCGAACGCTTTAACCCACCTAGCCATACTGGGCCTTAACAAGTAAAAGTAACTAAACCCTCGATGCGGTTTAGGTAATCATGTATTTAACTATATATGCACATTCTAGGTCTTTTCAAAACAGAAGTTGTTTAGTAGATCTGATTTTCACTATAGCTGACTGACTGTATGCAAATAAAAAAATATTTCAAGCCTGATTGAGGTTCATATTGTTTACATTAGCGCTGTAATAACTGTACTATATCCAGAGACGGGTATTCAAATATAATAAAACAAAATCGAAATATTTAGTCTTTATCAAAACTAAAACTAAAAGTCTTCTACTGTGGACGTAACAAGCAAAGAGTTTGTAGTATATCCAAACATTGGTAAAGTTGATGGTATTAATTCAATTTAAGTTTAAAATCGGTAATTTCTGAAATATAAACCGGCAGGCAGTCATTAGTTATATTTAAACATCGTTGTAGCCAAACTAATTACGCTTCACTACGAATGTCAGCCTAGTACCAATAATTAGTTATGTGTTGAAACATCAATGTGGCTAAATTAATTATCTTATTTTGAATGTAAGCCTTCTTCTTGTAATTAGTTATGTGTTTAAATATCATTGTAGTTAAATTAAGTTATTTTGAATGTAAGCCTACTTCCAGTAATTAGTTATGTGTTGAGACATCATTGTAATTAAATTAACTTATTTTGAATATAAGCCTACTTCCAGTAATCAGTTATGTATTGAAACATCATTGTAATTAAATTAATTAACTTATTTTGAATATAAGCCTACTTCCAGTAATTAGTTATGTGTTGAAACATCATTGTAGTTAAATTGATTAACTTGTTTTGAATGTAAGCCTACTTCCAGTAATCAGTTATGTATTAAAACATTATTGTAGTTAAATTAATTTACTTATTTTGAATGTAAGCCTACTTCCAGTGATTAGTTATGTATTGAAACATCATTGTAATTAAATTAATTAACTTATTTTGAATGTAAGCCTACTTCCAGTGATTAGTTATGTGTTGAAACATCATTGTAGTTAAATTAATTAACTTATTTTGAATGTAAGTCTACTACTAGCGAGTGGTAATTCTATGAACTTATAATGCCAAAATCAGGGGTTCGATTTCTCCTCGGTGGGCTCAGCAGATAGCTCGACGTGGCTTTGCTATAAGAAAAACACAAACACACACTACTACTAGCGTTTAGTTGTATTCTACCGTCATAGTATCTGTCATAATTATCACCGTTATAAATACAACTGCATAAAAACGTATGTTCTGTAAATTGAAATTTTTAGTATGAACATAATTTTACACAGAAGTTGTCTCTATCCAAAGTTGGAACATTTCACGTTGATCATACTGAAATACTTCAACATCCAAGACGAACTTATCGATCTATACCGTAGGGAAATAAGAACAAGTTGATTGATTTTCCGCAAAAGCAATTGAGGGAATAATCACATTACCCACTAGACGTTGAAAGTATATTTTTCTTTCTTAATTGGAAACTGAAAAAAAAAATATTGAAAGAAATAATTGAACAAGGAATTTGATTACATCAAAGAATCAAACACAATGTATAGATCTGTGTTGGACAAACAGTTTAACCATATGTGATTGTAAAACATTCAGTACTGTTTATTAGTAATACATTGAAACAAACACAATGTATAGATATGTGTTGGACAAACAGTTTAACCATATGTGAGTGTAAAACATTCAGTACTGTTTATTAGTAATACATTGAATCAAACACAATGTATAGATCTGTGTTGGACAAACAGTTTAACCATATGTGAGTGTAAAACATTCAGTACTGTTTATTAGTAATACATTGAAACAAACACAATGTATAGATCTGTGTTGGACAAACAGTTTAACCATATGTGATTGTAAAACATTCAGTACTGTTTATTAGTAATACATTGAAACAAACACAATGTATAGATCTGTGTTGGACAAACAGTTTAACCATATGTGAGTGTAAAACATTCAGTACTGTTTATTAGTAATACATTGAAACAAACACAATGTATAGATCTGTGTTGGACAAACAGTTTAACCATATGTGATTGTAAAACATTCAGTACTGTTTATTAGTAATACATTGAAACAAACACAATGTATAGATCTGTGTTGGACAAAACAGTTTAACCATATTTGAGTGTAAAACATTCAGTACTGTTTATTAGTAATACATTGAAACAAACACAATGTATAGATCCGTGTTGGACAAAACAGTTTAACCACATTTGAGTGTAAAACATTCAGTACTGTTTATTAGTAATACATTGAAACAAACACAATGTATAGATCTGTGTTGGACAAACAGTTTAACCATATGTGATTGTAAAACATTCAGTACTGTTTATTAGTAATACATTGAAACAAACACAATGTATAGATATGTGTTGGACAAACAGTTTAACCATATGTGAGTGTAAAACATTCAGTACTGTTTATTAGTAATACATTGAATCAAACACAATGTATAGATCTGTGTTGGACAAACAGTTTAACCATATGTGAGTGTAAAACATTCAGTACTGTTTATTAGTAATACATTGAAACAAACACAATGTATAGATCTGTGTTGGACAAACAGTTTAACCATATGTGATTGTAAAACATTCAGTACTGTTTATTAGTAATACATTGAAACAAACACAATGTATAGATCTGTGTTGGACAAACAGTTTAACCATATGTGAGTGTAAAACATTCAGTACTGTTTATTAGTAATACATTGAAACAAACACAATGTATAGATCTGTGTTGGACAAACAGTTTAACCATATGTGATTGTAAAACATTCAGTACTGTTTATTAGTAATACATTGAAACAAACACAATGTATAGATCTGTGTTGGACAAAACAGTTTAACCATATTTGAGTGTAAAACATTCAGTACTGTTTATTAGTAATACATTGAAACAAACACAATGTATAGATCTGTGTTGGACAAAACAGTTTAACCACATTTGAGTGTAAAACATTCAGTACTGTTTATTAGTAATACATTGAAACAAACACAATGTATAGATCTGTGTTGGACAAACAGTTTAACCATATGTGATTGTAAAACATTCAGTACTGTTTATTAGTAATACATTGAAACAAACACAATGTATAGATATGTGTTGGACAAACAGTTTAACCATATGTGAGTGTAAAACATTCAGTACTGTTTATTAGTAATACATTGAATCAAACACAATGTATAGATCTGTGTTGGACAAACAGTTTAACCATATGTGAGTGTAAAACATTCAGTACTGTTTATTAGTAATACATTGAAACAAACACAATGTATAGATCTGTGTTGGACAAACAGTTTAACCATATGTGATTGTAAAACATTCAGTACTGTTTATTAGTAATACATTGAAACAAACACAATGTATAGATCTGTGTTGGACAAACAGTTTAACCATATGTGAGTGTAAAACATTCAGTACTGTTTATTAGTAATACATTGAAACAAACACAATGTATAGATCTGTGTTGGACAAACAGTTTAACCATATGTGATTGTAAAACATTCAGTACTGTTTATTAGTAATACATTGAAACAAACACAATGTATAGATCTGTGTTGGACAAAACAGTTTAACCATATTTGAGTGTAAAACATTCAGTACTGTTTATTAGTAATACATTGAAACAAACACAATGTATAGATCTGTGTTGGACAAAACAGTTTAACCACATTTGAGTGTAAAACATTCAGTACTGTTTATTAGTAATACATTGAAACAAATAATATAACAGTGCATATGAAAACACCATGTACGTTGTTTTAGTGGTTTATTGAAATAAATACTTTAACACTGCTTGTTCAATGTATTACGAAATTAAACAAGAATAAACAAACTATTAAAATGTTTTTTTATGAAGTTCGAATGAGTAAAACCTTTCATGAAATATCTTAATGTTCACTTTTAATAATAAAACTTAAATCAATGTTTGAAACGTTAACTTTGTAAGACATATCGAATGATTCGCCGCAAAACAGTGAGTGAACTTGTCATTCTATAGATGACACACATTGATTTTCATTTGTATTATAATGTTTGGTAACGAACCTTTAATAAACAATTGCTGGCTAGAAGTAGTGCCTACTTTGATGTCCAAACCTAAGTCCTTAACAACTTTATGAACCACAGTGAGGAATACCAAGTAATAATGTTGTACAAATGTTAACTATTTTTACATAACATAACGTATTGTATTTTTACCTATACTGAACTACTTGTTACAGTATATGTATTACATTATCAACCTACATGTTTACAGTAATCAAATACATTCTTATAGTGCATACTGCAGTTTTAGGAGGATACATCTTAGCTATCAAAGTGTATTTTGTGACTTAAGGAAGAGTTTATATATGGTTTCAAAGTCTTTTGAGTTGATCATTTATAAAATTAATGTTTAAATATTACTATTGAAATGTTACCTTAACTCTGTCTTCTTGAGATGGCTAATATAACTGTAGCGTTATATCTAGTCTGTTTATGGATTTACAACGCTAAAATCAGGGGTTCGGTTCCTTTCTGTAGTCTCAGCAGATAGCCCGATGTGGCTGTGCTATAATAAAACACATGCACACTGTCTTCTTGAGATGGTTAATATTAGGTTGTCCGAAAATAAATGTCATTTTTGAAATACGAAGTTTCGAAAACCAGTGTTGTAAAACATGCTTCAATCAAAGTAAGAACCATTTGCTTCAACACAGTTTTGCCAACGTGTAATGATGCAGTTTATGCCCCTGCTGTAGAAATCAGAGTTTTTAGAACCAATGAACACCCTGAAAGCTTCTTTTGCATCTGCCTGGTTTTTAAAGCGTTTATTATTCAAAAAGTTGTCAAAGTGCTTGAAAATATGAAGATCTGTAGGAGAAAGGTATGGGGAATAAGGTAAATGAGGCAGAACCTCGATTCCAAATTTGTTCAATTTTTGGAGCGTCATCCTTGACAGCTGTCATAACTCCAGTTTTATTGATTTTCAGTCAGCTCATGCGGAACCCACTTATCCAACTTTTTCGTCTTTCCAATCCCACTCAGGTGTTTGGCAACGCCTGACTTGCTTGTGCCTAACTTTTCTGCAAGCTAACGTACTGTTGTGCCAGGGTCTGTCTCAACTGCTTCCATTAATGAGTTTTTATCTAAGGATGGCTTCCTTCCACAACCTTCGTGGTCTTCAAGACTTTCATCTCCATGTCGAAGCCTTTGGAACCAACACTGAACTGTTCGTTCAGTTACAGATCTATGGTCGAATGTCTAATTGATGTTCCCTTAGTTTCGGTAACTTTTCATCCAAGTTTGAAGCTGCAGAGAAAAATCAGACAAAGTCCTTCTTCTTCATGCTACCTTGGGAGTTGCGAAACTTACTCTGAGTAGAGATGAAACAGCAGACAATTAAGACACCTTGTAAGTGACAAATGTTGGATTAAACCAACCAACAATAAGTTACTCAATATTCAGTTTATAAATGTCATCATGAGAATTCCAACATTTATTTAAGGACAAAATAGTATAAGTACATCTACCCTGTCTTCTTGAAATGGCTAATATAAATTAGGTTTTACTTTCAAGAAAAATCTATTTCTTCTTTGTTAAAACCTGTTTTAAATGGTTGAGGAAAGGTTTTCTTCTGCAACCGGGAACTTCCAAACTGGGTACAAGAATAAATCAGTTTCCAACCAGCCTACTGTAAATGAAGTAAATTTAAATATGTTATTCTATTTGAATATCTAGCTTCAGTAAAATAACAATTACACATTTATCTCATTCTGATAATTAAGTGGTTTAAGAATATTTTTTTGAAAGATACTTTTCCCTATAATGTGGATTTATAATTTATAATTTCCCTTTTGATTTAACGAACATTAATACAATAATTGTTTGAAAAGCCTCTTCTATTGTTATCAGTTGACAAATCTAGACACTGTTATTAAAATAAAGCTATTTCTCGATTCAAACATGTTTATGTATCTAAGATTATCTGTGTATAACTTAACTTCCTCTACTTTTTAACGGACAGACTAGGAGGAAATTGGTTATTCAACATCATCTTACACTAACTCTTGAACTGTTGTACATCACTGAATAGCAGGATTCGACCGTCAATAACCTACACATAGTAAGAAACCAACAGTGAAGCATGTGTTTATCTCATAGCAAAGCTGAGCCCACCGAGGGGAATCGAAACTCTGATTTTAGCGTTGTAAATCCGTAGACTTACCGCTGTACTAGCGGGGAACTCAACACTGAAGCCACTTAGGGAACGCTAAATACTTAACTACGTTCAGTCCTGTCTCAAATAGCCGTAAACATACGTATACTTAACTGCGTTCAGTCCTGTCTCAAACAGCCGTAAACATACGTATACTTAACTGCGTTCAGTCCTGTCTCAAACAGCCGTAAACATACGTATACTTACCTACGTTCAGTTCTGTCTCAAATAGCCGTAAACATACGTATACTTAACTACGTTCAGTCCTGTCTCAAACAGCTGTAAACATACGTATACTTAACTAAGTTCAGTCCTGTCTCAAATAGCCGTAAACATACGTATACTTAACTACGTTCAGTCCTGTCTCAAACAGCTGTAAACATACGTATACTTAACTACGTTCAGTCCTGTCTCAAACAGCTGTAAACATACGTATACTTAACTAACAGCCGTAAATATACGTATACTTAACTGCGTTCAGTCATGTCTCAAACAGCCGTAAACATACGTATACTTAACTGCGTTTAGTCCTGTCTCAAACAGCCGTAAACATACGTATACTTAACTACGTTCAGTCCTGTCTCAAACAGCCGTAAACATACGTATACTTAACTACGTTCAGTCCTGTCTCAAACAGCCGTAAACATACGTATACTTAACTACGCTCAGTCCTGTCTCAAACAGCCGTAAACATACATATACTTAACTACGTTCAGTCCTGTCTCAAACAGCTGTAACCATACATATACTTAACTACGTTCGGTCCTGTCTCAAACAGCTGTAAACATACATTGATATTTAGTAATTTACGATTTTATAAATATATTAAAAGTCAGATGTCTCTGAAAGTTTTTGTCAGAATAATTTTATAGTAACGCATCGCAAACTAGTTAAAACACAAACATAATGTCATGAATTCATACGGTATTTATTGGTGTGAAAGACGACCCCATGTATAATACGACCCTTAAAATGATATGTTGAGCAAACTGTTTTCGAGTTCGGTGTATAGGACAAACGTAATTGTTAGGCAAGTCTAGGATGTTACTTTCGTTAGGAAATTCTTAGAAGAAACTTTTCAACTGTGTTAACTTGGAAAAATCAAGTTTTGTTTTATACCCATCAAACAGTGTAGACAGCATAACGTAAGTAAAACATACGTAGTAGACAACTTTAAAAAGGTTTTATCACAGCTGAACACCTTTTATGTTGCAAAAATATAGAGTAATTATTGAAATGTAGTGATCTACTATACAAACATGTTTACAAATGTTAGTGTACATTATAAAATGTAGCTTTTTCATATAATATTAGCAATATTTTAGTATGATGGGTAAAATCATTACATTTCAAATAAAAATGGTTTGATTAATTATAATTAGAATGAATAATATATGACTTCTAGTTATGATGAATCGAAACAAACGACACAATTACAAACATGTTATTTCACCTCACTAGGTTTACATGATATCAACGTAGTTCCTGAATAGGAAACAAAAACAAAGTAGTTTTGGTTGATTGATTGTTTGGAATTAAGCTCAAAATTACACAATGGGCTATCTGTGCCCTGCCAACTAAATATAGAAACTCGCTTTATAATGGTGGGAGTCCGCAGGCATACAGCTGAGCCATTCGCTTAGAATTTAGAACCTGTGTATTATACGACGGGTAAAATAAGGCATTGTTTTATGAGTAAAGAGTATTGTCTTATACAATGGTAAATGGGTACGTGCAAATAAAAGAAACATTCAAACTAGGTCTGTATTATACAATAATATTATTGTATTTTGTGAATAATATGTGATCAATTTTAAATTTTCTGTTTTAAACTTCGTGGAATGTCACTTGAATACATTATTTTCTAATAATAAAAATATTAGTATTATTATAATTATTAAAATAAGGCAAATCAATAGTAACTAGTAAATAGTAGGAAACAGTAGTAAATAGGAAATAGTAGGAAACAGTAGTAAATAGGAAATAGTAGGAAACAGTAGTAAATAGGAAATAGTAGGAAACAGTAGTATATAGGAAATAGTAGTAAATAATAAGTAGTAGTAAATAATAAATAGTAGTAAATAGTAAATAGGAAATAGTAGTAAAAATAAATAGTAAAGAGTAGTAAATAGGAAATAGTAGTAAAAATAAATAGTAAATAGTAGTAAATAGGAAATAGTAGTAAATAGTGGTAAATAGGAAATAGTAGTATATAGTAAATAAGAGTAAATAGGAAATAGTAGTAAATAAAAATATTAGTATATAGGAAATAGTAGTATATAGGAAATAGTAGTAAATAGGAAATAGTAGTAAATAAGAAATAGTTGTAAATAGTAGTAAACAGGAAATAGTAGTAAATAGTTGTAAATAGGAAATAGTAGTAAATAGGAAATATTAGTAAATAGCAGTAAATAGGAAATAGTAGTAAATAGGAAATAGTAGAAACTAGTAGTAAATAGGAAATAGTAGTAAATAGTAGAAAAAGTAGTAAATAGTAGTAAATAGGAAATAGTAGGAAATAATAGTAAATAAGAAATAGTTGGAAGTAGTAGTAAATAGTAAATAGTAGGAAATAATAGAAATAATAGGAAATAATAGTAAATAGGAAATAGTAGGAAATAATAGTAAATAGTAGGAACTAGTTGTAACTAGTAGTAACTAGTAGGAAATAATAGTAAATAGTAGGAACTAGTTGTAACTAGTAGTAAATAGTAGGAAATACTTGTAACTAGTAGTAAATAGGAAATAGTAGTAAATAGTTTGTTTGTTTGTTTTTGAATTTTGCACAAAGCTACTCGAGGGCTATCTGTGCTAGCCGTCCCTAATTTAGCAGTGTAAGACTAGAGGGAAGGAAGCTAGTCATCACCACCCACCGCCAACTCTTGGGCTACTCTTTTACCAACGAATAGTGGGATTGACCGTCACATTATAACGCCCCATGGCTGAAAGGGCGAGCATGTTTGGCGCGATGGAGATGCGAACCCGCCACCCTCAGATTGCGAGTCGCACATCTTAACACGCTTTGCCATGCCGTGCCGTAGTAAACGGTAGTAAATAGGAAATAGTAGGAAATAATAGTATATAGGAAATAGTAGTAAATGGGAAATAAACTTGAATAAATAAATGAATTAAAATATTTTAACTCTATTGAAGTAAATATTTCATGTTATTAAGTGGTTTGTTTTGTGTGTGATGTATCAAGATATTTAGTGAAGTAAATACTTCACGTTATTAAGTCGTTTATTTTCTGTGTGATGTATCAAGATATTTAGTGAAGTAAATACTTCACGTTATTAAGTCATTTGTTTTGTGTGTGATGTATCAAGATATTTAGTGAAGTAAATACTTCATGTTATTAAGTGGTTTATTTTCTGTGTGATGTATCAAGATATTTAGTGAAGTAAATACTTCACGTTATTAAGTGGTTTGTTTTGTGTGTGATGTATCAAGATATTTAATGAAGTAAATACTTCACGTTATTAAGTCGTTTGTTTTATGTGTGATGTATCAAGATATTTATACCTTTTTTAAGATACTCACGCGGGAATTGTTAGAAATTGTATGAATATGAAAGATTTCTTGGCAACAGTCATTCAAACAGTTTTATTACTATTTTACTTTAAAGGCATTAAACAATATTACTCACCGGAAGGTAAGATAATTAGACGGAAAATATGGTGACAACATTATTACTTTACTTAAAGGGTGTTCTCTGCCTACCGATACAATTAACTTTTATCATCATAAATTTCGAGGATTGGTTTGTTTTGTTTCTTCTTGGAATTTCGCAAAAGCTACACGAGGGCTATCTGCGTTAGCCGTCTCTAATTTAATGCTTTTATTTAATGTTATGTCTTATATATCACGATACTTGTACACAAAACACATATCAACAAAGTATTCAATATATCACGATACTTTTACATATAATACATATGAACAAACTGTTGAAAGTATTTATTCACCCATGTGATAACAACATGTGTGAATTTTATTGAGGATGACGCTTTCGAGAATATATCCCTGTATCGAGAATTTATCCTTGTATCGAGAGTATATCTCTGTATCGAGAATATACCCCGTCACAAGTTTTCATGATAAATATTCACGACCGAAGGAGGTGATCGAAAATCACTTGATTGTCACTTCTTATAAAGCAAGTACACGATTCACTTTTAACACCTTGTTTTTTAATTTGTTAGTCACTCTAATGGTGAACAAAAGCGAAGTGCGTGTTATTATTTTTATTTTTGTTGCAGTAACACGAAGTAACACGAACTACAGAATTCAGCTCCATAATAACTACAAGATTAGGAAATATAAATCAGCTTTTCTTTCAGCTTTGTCTCCCTAGTACAGCGGTAAGTCTACGGATTTACAACGTTAAAACCAGGTGTCCGATTCCCCTCGGTGGGCTCATCGGATAGCCCGATGTGGCTTTGCTATAAGAAAAACACACACTTTCAGGTTTAATAAATGGACTTTCTAGCTTTAATTATTTTTATTTGGTGGAGTGTTGATTTAAATAAATTGTCTTTTTTCAGGTTTAATAAATGTGCAATATTTAGGTTTATTAAATCAATTTTTTCAGGTCTTGAGAATCTATAAGAACCACACTCAACAAAAGAGCTTAAAACATGAAATTATAAATAACAATTAAAGATTACGGTTTTAATATTATATGAATTTAAATAGGATCAAGTTTATGACGTTCGCTGAAAATAGATTTGTTATTGAAAAGCTTTAGATATGATTTAAGATTACGATAACAAGTAATGTAATGTACAGTCACTTCATAGTTGATATAACTTCACTACTGTAGTCTGTTAAAGACTGTTAACTTCTTCCAGGACCATATGATGACGTTATTGAAATAAGTAGAATTGACGCTGATAGATGTGTTTCAGTCAACATTACTGTAGTCTTCTCACAGCTGTATGGTTGACAGAAAATATTAAAAATAGTTTGTAATATTTTGTAGCAGAATGTGTAGTTTGAATACAGTTGGAGAAAGGAATATACTATAGTTTTAATTATGTCAAAAACAAATTTTCAGTTTTATGTACGTAGCCTAATATTTGTTTTAAGCACTTTCTGTGAAATAATCTTTTTTGTTTTTTTCCAACATATTTTCTCTAGACACGGTCTACTTTAATAACTTGTATAACACGATTTATCATTTCTTTACAAATATCTTCCATACCAGTTTAACTTTTATTACTTTACAGTTGTTCGGATGTGTTTAAAGTATTCAGATTAAATCACTATCATTCACGAATTAATCAACAACTCGATATACACTTTAGGATAGTGGGTTCACATTATTCGATCAAACTAGAGCAGCCCAAGAGTTGTCGGTAGGTACTGTTGACCAACTGTCTAGCCTGAGGTATATTGGTTAACAATAAAAGACAGCTGTGCACAGATAACCTTTAAGTTAGATGCAAGAAAATTCTAGAATGCAAATGTAAGTGTGTCATAAGAATAGCAGTCAAATCCAATTATTCGGTCGAAGAAGAGCAACCATAAAGAACGTTATGTGCAGATGGGGTTTTTGTAGGATGCAAGAAATTCGAAACACAAATGTAATGTATTTCGTCCGAAACTGTTTAACCTTTTTTAAAACTGTTTGCCATTATATACAGAGCGCGGTTTGAGAAAAAAACTCGTACACAATTCTATCTATTTGTTTCTGATACAGTAATGTATTCCATATCGGTTGTAAGAATTTGTTTTTGAACTTTTACTTCGTTCCTTCATAACTATAGTATTCATCAAACTCTAGTATTCATTAAACTATAGTATTGTATATATTTGATTCTTCAAACTGGTGGAACAGAAGTAGGTTACGTTAAAATCCGGGATTCGAGTACTTGCTAGGGACACAGCAGATAGCTCATTTTGGCTTTGCTCTAAAATACACACACAAAAAAACTCAATCCTAACTGTATGTGGGTGATTTAAAAATTAAACAATTTCCCAAGACATTTTGTCCATAATTTTTTGTTTGTTATTTAACATAAAGTCGAATAATGTCCTACCTCTGCTGTGTTTACCTAATTTATTTCTGTACTGTATTCACCTAATTTATTTCTGTCGTCCAATTCAATAAGTTTTGTTTTAACAGTCCAAATTTATTGTTCTCTTTAAATAGAGTCTCAACTCAAGGAGGATTCGATTAGCATCTTTCAGTTTTTAGGAAATCTTTAATCTGAACTAAGAAGAAATGACAACATTGAACTAATTCTGAACATCTTGATGACAAATTCTGAAGTTTAAAGAACGATAATAGGCTCTTTGATCAAACAATATTTCATGGAGGGTTTTGAAGCAGGTTAAACATTGAACAAATGAGCCATTTACTATTACTTGTTGTCAGTCCATAAATAGAAGACAAGTACGAGAAGATTGGTAGCTAGCTAATGTAACTCCTCTTTTCAAGTGATATATGTTATCTCTAGTTAGTTAACTTTGAACCTCAGTGATGACGAGAAACGCCGTTTTTGCATATAAATTAACTTTGAACCTATATTACTGTGTAAAGCATCAAATACATTGTTGATGTGAGCGTAGTTTATAGTCAATATGAAAAAACCCTGGATAGGTGAAAAAAAACAAAACAATTCACTTACCATTATTTACTTACTCACAGAATTCAGCCGCACAATAATAAATCAACTTAATATTGCGAAAATTATTTCAGCTCGAACTCTAGGTTGAATCTTCACCATGATTAATGTGTGTTATTTGGTTACACTGGTTTCCATTCATCAAGTGGCCAATGACACTTTTCCCTTACTTCACCTATCCAGTGTATATGTACATAAAGCACGTTCACACCAACAAAACGTTTTGTAGTTCAGTCAAACTGTATTAGACTTACATGTGGGAGCTTATTATTAGAACCTTTGTTACCTCAGTGATAAATTTTATGTTGTATCTATAGAAATATTAAATACAATTATAAAGAAGTTATAATTTTATTGGACAGGTCACTGTTTAGGCCATATTTTGAGTCTTGTACTTTTTACCTAAGAAACGACATTGAATTATTGGAAAGGGTTCAGACAAAAAGTACGAGAATAGTGATTGGGATGGCAGAACCCTCATATGAGGTGAGAATAAAATACTTTATAATTGTTTTGACTTGATAAAAGATGTGTTACAGGGGATGTAATTGAGGTTTTAAATTGTTAAGGGAATTGATAGTGTTGATGAATTACCTTATTTCATAGTTAGTGGTGAGAATGGTAGGTCACAAATATAATGTTTGTTAGAGTAGAGTCATCTTCAGATAAAACAGTTTTATTTTTGTAACAGGATGGTTGGCCTTTGGAATGAGTTTTCTTCAGTTGGTGTAGAGACAGTAAAATGAAATTAATTTGTGGGTTTATAATATTTGTATTTATTTGATAGTTTTAATTCAGTTTAAAGGATGGACTAATAGGTCCCTTGTTATCCCTAAACATTATATTATGTAGTGATATATAAATGTCTTCTTAGGACTGGTGGAACTAGTTATATCTGAATGTGGTGAATGCTCTACAAAAGTGGTTATGGTGTCATATTGTACACAATCTAAGCCTTATTCACATTATTATTATCTTTTGGTTTGTTTTAAAAGTTTCGAGCGAACAAGGCAGAATTTGTAGATGAATAAAAGAAAAGTTAAAATTATCTCTTAACGGATAACATAAATTATCTGAAACAGAAAAATACATTTATGCTTATTCCTTACATACATAAAAATGATCATTTATAAAATATATGTTTACTACGTTTGATTAATTCCTTGATCAAAACCATTTACTAACGCTATGGGCCTTAGGCAGTCCACAGAGTGAGGTCTCATAGAAGAATCAGCATCTAGTTGACACATTAGAGGCAACCTTAGTTAAAATCAGTCTTTCTCAGAGAAAATTGTACTAATTTCCCGACAATCAGAAATATGCAGAGTCCTAAAGTTAATGTTCCTTTAGAATTCCAACAATATCTTAAACTCTGAACGTTCCTCCAGAATTCCAACAATATCTTAAACTCTGAACGCTCCTCCAGAATTCCAACAATACCTTAAACTCTGAACGTTCCTCTAGAATTCCAACAATATATTAAACTCTGAACGTTCCTCTAGAATTCCAACAATATATTAAACTCTGAACGCTCTTCCAGAATTCCAACAAAATCTTAAACTCTGAACTCACGGTTTTCCAGATTGAATGTTGCATCAAACAATTATAGCTATTGTGCATACAACATTCCTTACATGCAATCAAAGCAAACACTTTCTTATTATTCAAAGTTTCTAACTGTAAACAAGCATCACTTTCTGTTTACAGCTTGAAGTGCCAGTATTAAAAACAAGTCCAACAACAGAATATTCTACATTCCACTGGAATATGATAGCATTGCTTGTTTAAGTCTGGACTGTACCAGTTCCATCTGGAATCACTGGAACCCAAACAGTTTTTTATCTTTGTGATCTCTCATTACTGCTATAAGAACTCATTGCCTCTCCTTATCTCCAGGAACATTGTTTTTTTCTATTCTAGTTTTAATGTTTCATATTTCGGTGAGATAAATGAAAATTTCATTGTAATTACCTCCTCTAATCGACTGTTTTGCTGCATTGTTGTACTCCGTTTAGAGACTCCTCACTAACACGTCAATCCCGTCTTCTGAAATGATTGCAGCCATAAATGCTGTTCTTTTTTGATTTCTGAATAAACTGTTTGAAAGCTTCAAAACTGAAGCTTCATCTATCGCGAATGTAGTATTTGTAGGCCTATCACCAAAGCTTACTCTATAGGTTTTCAGAATTTATCTGGACTGTGTGTAGAACAGATAGAAATTATCTGAATTTATACAGATTATTGCTGCAAGTACTTTGTTCTCTAGACATGTTTCTGATCAAATAACAATTGTCCTAGTTAGCAGCTTTTCTCTACACTCTTGAAAGGCATGTTTTGTAAACATGTTCGACCAAAGTAATGTCATTTTATAAAATAAATTTCATTAAATCTTACTAGCTTTGCTTCGAACCTCGAGAGAGGAGAACTGACTGCCACCAGCTTGCTGATCCTACGATACTCCGTGTATGCCCCACCCTCCATTGTACAAAGACAATTAACCCTAAAAGTCGAGTTTCGATAATCTAATAATAACAGCACTGATAAGCCATTGTATATCTTTGTCTTAATAATAAACAAAATTACGCCCGATACTCCACTGTGTATCATGTCCAGATGACAAGACTACAAGAAGACCATAAATTATCTATCAGCAAATATTGAATGATGAATAAGTGCATTGTGTTTGACAAGATACCAGTGGTCAGACTGTGAAGGACACTGCTAACGGAAACACATAGACTTTTGTGATACTAAAATGTTGGGATTCGTAGATTAGCTGTTAAAATACATATATCCACCGATCACTGCTTGTGCTCATTCAATGCTTTCGCTTACAATCAGTTTTATTTTTCTAACAAACATCAAAACATAAAGTAACCTGCATAATTAAATAATAAGTATAATAGTGATTCAATTCAGACATTACAATATTTCTTGTTGCACAAGCATCAGAATTAAACGTCCAAACCAGGAAAACTTAATGTTATTTCATCTATGTAACAGTCTGGTTATTTGAGTCAGTGGACACACGTTTTCAAGGTTCAAAAATGAGGTACAGTGAATAAATAAATGACTTGATGAGTAATGAAACAGGTGGTTGAATTTAATTGTGAGATTTATAAGAATAATATAAAATTAAGCAGGTTTGAACACCATTAGACGTTTCTGAAAGACTTACAGCAGTATTTGTAATGTCTCAGATAAATGTACATCCTAACAAACTGTCAATCATTTAGTTAGGCGATGTGCAGGTTGCGGACTTGAGTTATTGTATTTGATTTTATTTTGTAATTTTAGTTCGCAAATTGATAAGAAAATTCGAATACAAATTCAGGATCTAAAGTATGAAATAAACAATACTAATATCATACCTATTATACAAATAAACCATACTAATATCATGCCTATTATACAAATAAACAATACTAATATCATATCTATTATACAAATAAGCAATACTAATATCATGCCTATTATACAAATAAACCATACTAATATCATGCCTATTATACAAATAAACCATACTAATATCATGCCTATTATACAAATAAACCCTACTAACATCATGCCTATTATACAAATAAACCATACTAACATCATGCCTATTATAAAAATAAACCATACTAACATCATGCCTATTATTTTACAAAATAAACCATACTAACATCATGCCTATTATACAAATAAACCATCTTAACACCATGCCTATTACACAAATAAAACATGCTAATATCATACCTATTATACAAATAAACCACACTAATACCATACCTATTATACAAATAAATCACAAAAATATTATACCTATTATACAAATAAAATTAATTTTCAAAGACTGTGTATGTATTTTGTTATAGTAAACAATGTGAGTGTTTTGTTATAGCAAGGACTGTGCGTGTGTTTTGTTAGAGTAAGGACTGAACGTGTGTTTTGTTATAGTAAGGACTGTGCGTGTGTTTTGTTATAGTAAGGACTGTGCGTGTGTTTTGTTATAGTAAGGACTGTGTGTGTGTTTTGTTATAGTAAGGACTGTGTGTGTGTTTTGTTATAGTAAGGACTGTGAGTGTGTTTTGTTATAGTAAGGACTGTGTGTGTGTTTTGTTATAGTAAAAACTGTGAGTGTGTGTTGTTATAAAAAACAGTGTATGTGTGTTTTGTTATAGTAAAGAATGTGTGAGTGTTTTGTTATAGTAAAGAATATGTGTGTGTTTTGTTATAGTAAAACTGTTTTTTTATAGTAAAGAATGTGTGTGTGTTTTGTTATAGTAAAAACTGTTTTTTTATAGTAAGGACTGTATGTGTGTTTTGTTATAGTAAAGACTGTGTGTGTGTTTTGTTATAGTAAGAACTGTGTGTGTTTTGTTATAGTTTCTCCCTATACATGATTTAATACTTTTTGCCTTAACTTACCATGAGGCAGACTTTATTCCTTTAACAAAACTGTGTGTGTTTTGTTATAGTAAGAACTGTGTGTGTTTTGTTATAGTAAGAACTGTGTGTGTTTTGTTATAGTAAGAACTGTGAGTGTGTGTTTTGTTATAGTAAAGACTGTGTGTGTGTTTTGTTATAGTAAACACTGTGTGTGTGTTTTGTTATAGTAAAACTGTGTGTGTGTTTTGTTATAGTAAAAACTGTGTGTGTGTTTTGTTATAGTCAACAGTGTGTGTGTGTGTTTTGTTATAGTAAAGACTGTGTGTGTGTATTGTTTTATAAAACAGTGTATGTGTGTTTTGTTATAGTAAAAAATGTGTGTGTGTTTTTTATAGTAAGGACTATGTGTGTTTTTTTATAGTAAGGACTGTGTGTGTTTTGTTATAGTAAAAACTGTGTGTGTGTTTTGTTATAGTCAACAGTGTGTGTGTGTTTTGTTATAGTCAACAGTGTGTGTGTGTGTTTTGTTATAGTAAAAAGTGTGTGTGTTTTTTTGTAGAAAGGACTGTGTGTCTTTTTTTATAGTAAGAACTGTATGTGTGTTTTGTTATAGTAAAGACTGTATGTGTGTTTTGTTATAGTAAAGACTGTTTTTATAGTAAGACTGTGTGTGTTTGTTATAGTAAAGACTGTATGTGTGTTTTGTTATATAAAGACTGTGTGTGTGTGTTTTGTTATAGTAAAGAATGTGTGTGTGTTTTGTTATAGTAAGGAATGTGTGTGTGTTTTGTTATAGTAAGGAATGTGTGTGTCTTTTGTTATAGTAAGGAATGTGTGTGTGTTTTGTTATAGTAAGGACAGTGGGTGTTTTGTTATAGTAAAGAATGTGTGTGTGTTTTGTTATAGTAAAGACTGTATGTGTGTTTTGTTATAGTAAAGACTGTATGTGTGTTTTATTATAGTAAAGACTGTGAGTGTTTTATTATAGTAAAGACTGTGTGTGTTTTGTTATAGTAAAAACTGTGTGTGTTTTGTTATAGTAAGGACTGTGAATGTGTTTTGTTATAGTAAGAACTGTGTGTGTTTTGTTATAGTAAAAAATGTGTGTGTGTTTTGTTATAGTAAAGATTGTGTGTGTGTTTTGTTATAGTGAAGACTGTTTGTGTATTTTGTTATAGTAAAGACTGTGTGTGTGTTTTGTTATAGTAAAAATTCAGTGTGTGTTTTGTTATAGTAAAATTCAGTGTGTGTTTTGTTATAGTAAAGACTGTGAGTGTGTTTTGTTATAGTAAAGACTGAGTGTGTTATTTGTAATAGAAAAAACTGTGTGTGTGTTTTGTTATAGTAAAACTGTGTGTGTGTTTTGTTATAGTAAAGAATGTGTGTGTGGTTTGTTATAGTAAAACTGTGAGTGTGTTTTTTTATAGTAAAGGACTGTGTGTGTGTGTGTTTTTTTATAGTAAAAGAGTGTGTGTGTGTTTTGTTATAGTAAAGACTGTATGTGTGTTTTATTATAGTAAAGACTCAGTGTGTGTTTTGTTATAGTAGAGACTGTGTATGAGTATTGTTATAAAAACAGCGTATGTGTGTTTTGTTATAGTAAGGACTGTGTGTGTGTTTTGTTATAGTAAAAAATGTTTGTGTGTTTTGTTATAGTAAAAACTGTTTTTTTTATAGTAAAAACTGTGTGTGTGTGTTTTGTTATAGTAAAGACTGTGAGTGTTTTGTTATAGTAAAGAATGTGTGTGTGTTTTGTTATAGTAAAAACTGTTTTTTTATAGTAAGGATTGTGTGTGTGTTTTGTTATAGTAAAGACTGTATGTGAGTTTTGTTATAGTAAAGACTGTATGTGTGTTTTGTTATAGTAAAGACTGTGAGTGTTTTGTTATAGTAAGGACTGTATGTGTGTTTTATTATAGTAAAGACTCAGTGTGTGTTTTGTTATAGTAAAGACTGTGTGTGTGTATTGTTATATAAAACAGTGTATGTGTGTTTTGTTATAGTAAAGAATGTGTGTGTGTTTTGTTATAGTAAGGAATGTGTGTGTGTTTTGTTATAGTAAGTTTTTTTATGTGTGTGTGTGTGTGTGTTTTGTTATAGTAAGGACAGTGGGTGTTTTGTTATAGTAAAGAATGTGTGTGTGTTTTGTTATAGTAAAGACTGTATGTTGTTTTGTTATAGTAAAGACTGTGTGTGTGTGTTTTTATAGTAAAGACTGTGTGTGTGTTTTATTATAGTAAAGACTGTGAGTGTTTTGTTATAGTATGGACTGTGAGTGTGTTTTGTTATAGTTAGGACTGTGTGTGTGTGTTTGTTATAGTAAGGACTGTGTGTGTTTTGTTATAGTAAGGACTGTGTGTGTTTTGTTATAATAAAGACTCAGTGTGTGTTTAGTGATAGTAAAAACTGTGTGTATTTTGTGATAGTAAGGACAGTTAATGTGTTTTGTTATGGTAAGAACTGTGTGTGTTTTGTTATAGTAAAACTGTGTGTGTGTGCTTTGTTATAGAAAAAAATGTGTGTGTGTTTTGTTATAGTAAGGAATGTGTGTGTGTTTTGTTATACTAAAGAATGAGTGTGTGTTTTGTTATAGTAAAAAATGTGTGTGTGTTTTGTTATAGTAAGGAATGTGTGTGTGTTTTGTTATACTAAAGAATGTGTGTGTGTTTTGTTATAGTAAGGACTGTGGTGTGTTTTGTTATAGTAAAGACGGACTGTGTGTGTGTGTGTTTTTTATAGTAAGACTGTGTGTGTTTGTTATAGTAAAGACTGTATGTGTGTTTTGTTATAGTAAAGACAGTGTGTGTGTGTTTTTATAGAAAAGACTGTCAGTGTTTTGTTATAGTAAGGACTGTATGTGTGTTTTATTATAGTAAAGACTGTGAGTGTGTTTTGTTATAGTAAAAACTGTGTGTGTGTTTTGTTATAGTAAAAAATGTGTGTGTGTTTTGTTATAGTAAGGAAGGTGTGTGTGTTTTGTTATACTAAAGAATGTGTGTGTGTTTTGTTATAGTAAGGACTGTGGGTGTTTTGTTATAGTAAATACTGTGTGTGTGTTTTTTTATAGTAAGGATTGTGTGTGTGTGTTTTGTTATAGTAAAGACTGTATGTGTGTTTTGTTATAGTAAAGACTGTGTGTGTGTTTTGTTATAGTTTCTCCCTATACATGCTTTAATTCTTTTTGCCTTAACTTACCATGAGGCAGACTTTATTCCTTTAACAAAACTGTGAGTGTTTTGTTATTGTAAGAACTGTAAGTGTTTTGTTATAGTAAGAACTGTGTGTGTTTTGTTATAGTAAGGACTGTGTGTGTGTTTTGTTATAGTAAGAACTGTGTGTGTTTTGTTATAGTAAGAACTCAGTGTGTGTTTTGTTATAGTAAAGACTGTGAGTGTGTTTTGTTATAGTAAAGACTGTGTGTGTGTTTTGTTATAGTAAAGACTGTGTGTGTGTTTTGTTATAGTAAAAACTGTGTGTGTGTTTTGTTATAGTAAAAACTGTGTGTGTGTTTTTTGTTATAGTCAACAGTGTGTGTGTGTTTTGTTATAGTCAAAGTGTGTGTGTGTGTTTTGTTATAGTAAAGAAACTGTGTGTGTGTGTGTATTGTTATAAAAAAAGTGTGTGTGTGTGTTTTGTTATAGTAAAAAATGTGTGTGTGTTTTTTTTATAGAAAGGACTATGTATGTGTGTTTTTTTATATAGTAAGGATGTGTGTGTGTGTTTTGTTATAGTAAAACTGTGTGTGTGTTTTGTTATAGTCAACAGTGTGTGTGTGTTTTGTTATAGTCAACAGTGTGTGTGTGTGTTTTGTTATAGTAAAGACTGTGTGTGTGTTTTGTTATAGTAAAGACTGTGTGTGTGTATTGTTATAAAAAACAGTGTATGTGTGTTTTGTTATAGTAAGGACTGTGTGTGTTTTGTTATAGTAAAGACTGTATGTGTGTTTTGTTATAGTAAAGACTGTGTGTGTGTGTTTTGTGTGTGTTTTGTTATAGTAAAAACTGTGTGTGTGTGTTTTGTTATAGTAAGGAATGTGTGTGTGTTTTGTTATAGTAAGGAATGTGTGTGTGTTTTGTTATAGTAAGGAATGTGTGTGTGTTTTGTTATAGTAAGGACAGTGTGTGTTTTGTTATAGTAAAGAATGTGTGTGTGTTTTGTTATAGTAAAGACTGTATGTGTGTTTTGTTATAGTAAAGACTGTGTGTGTGTTTTATTATAGTAAAGACTGTGTGTGTTTTGTTATAGTAAAGACTGTGTGTGTTTTGTTATAGTAAAAAAAACTGTGTGTGTTTTGTGATAGTAAAGGACTGTGAATGTGTTTTGTTATAGTAAGAACTGTGTGTGTTTTGTTATAGTAAATGTGTGTGTGTATTATGTGTGTTTTGTTATAGTAAAGACTGTGTGTGTGTTTTGTTATAGTAAAGACTGTTGTGTGTATTTTGTTATAGTAAAGACTGTGTGTGTGTTTTGTTATAGTAAAAATTCGGTGTGTGTGTTTTGTTATAGTAAAAATTCAGTGTGTGTTTTGTTATAGTAAAGACTGTGAGTGTGTTTTGTTATAGTAAAGACTGTGTGTGTTATTTGTTATAGTAAAAATGTGTGTGTGTGTTTTGTTATAGTAAAAAACTGTGTGTGTTTTGTTATAGTAAAGAATGTGTGTGTGTTTTGTTAGAGTAAAAACTGTTTTTTTATAGTAAGGACTGTGTGTGTGTTTTGTTATAGTAAAGACTGTATGTGTGTTTTGTTATAGTAAAGACTGTATGTGTGTTTTATTATAGTAAAGACTGTGTGTGTGTTTTGTTATAGTAAAGACTGTGTGTGTGAGTATTGTTATAAAAACAGTGTATGTGTGTTTTGTTATAGTAAGGACTGTGGTGTGTTTTGTTATAGTAAAAAATGTGTGTGTGTTTTGTTATAGTAAAAACTGTTTTTTTATAGTAAGGACTGTGTGTGTGTTTTGTTATAGTAAAGACTGTGAGTGTTTTGTTATAGTAAAGAATGTGTGTGTGTTTTGTTATAGTAAAATGTGTTTTTTTATAGTAAGGACTGTGTGTGTGTTTTGTTATAGTAAAGACTGTATGTGTGTTTTGTTATAGTAAAGACTGTGTGTGTGTTTTGTTATAGTAAAACTGTGTGTGTGTTTTGTTATAGTAAGGACTGTGTGTGTGTGTTTTGTTATAGTCATCAGTATGTGTGTGTGTTTTGTTATAGTAAAGACTGTGTGTGTGTATTGTTATAAAAAAACAGTGTATGTGTGTTTTGTTATAGTAAAGAATGTGTGTGTGTTTTGTTATAGTAAGGAATGTGTGTGTGTTTTGTTATAGTAAGGAATGTGTGTGTGTTTTGTTATAGTAAGGACTGTGGGTGTTTTGTTATAGTAAAAAACTGTGTGTGTGTTTTGTTATAGTAAAGACTGTATGTGTGTTTTGTTATAGTAAAGACTGTGTGTGTGTGTTTTTTATAGTAAAGACTGTATGTGTGTTTTATTATAGTAAAGACTGTGAGTGTTTTGTTATAGTATGGACTGTGAGTGTGTTTTGTTATAGTAAGGACTGTGAGTGTGGTTTGTTATAGTAAGGACTGTGTGTGTTTTGTTATAGTAAGGACTGTGTGTGTTTTGTTATAGTAAAGACTCAGTGTGTGTTTTGTGATAGTAAAAACTGTGTGTGTTTTGTGATAGTAAGGACAGTTGTGTGTTTTGTTATAGTAAGAACTGTGTGTGTGTTTTGTTATAGTAAAAACTGTGTGTGTGTTTTGTTATAGTAAAAACTGTGTGTGTGTTTTGTTATAGTAAGGAATGTGTGTGTGTTTTGTTATAGTAAAGAATGTGTGTGTGTTTTGTTATAGTAAAAAATGTGTGTGTGTTTTGTTATAGTAAGGAATGTGTGTGTGTTTTGTTATACTAAAGAATGTGTGTGTGTTTTGTTATAGTAAGGACTGTGGGTGTTTTGTTATAGTAAAGACTGTGTGGTGTTTTGTTATGTGTTGTGTGTTTTTTTATAGTAAGACTGTGTGTGTGTTTGTTATAGTAAAGACTGTGTGTGTTTTGTTATAGTAAAAACAGTGTGTGTGTGTTTTTTTATAGAAAAGACTGTCAGTGTTTTGTTATAATAAGAACTGTATGTGTGTTTTGTTATAGTAAAGACTGTGTGTGTGTTTTGTTATAGTAAAAACTGTGTGTGTGTTTTGTTATAGTAAAAAAAGTGTGTGTGTGTTTTGTTATAGTAAAAGAATGTGTGTGTGTTTTGTTATAGTAAAGAATGTGTGTGTGTTTTGTTATAGTAAGGACTGTGGGTGTTTTGTTATAGTAAATAATGTTTTTTATAGTAAGGATTGTGTGTGTGTTTTGTTATAGTAAAGACTGTATGTGTGTTTTGTTATAGTAAAGACTGTGTGTGTGTTTTGTTATAGTAAAGACTCCCTATACATGCTTTAATTCTTTTGCCTTAACTTACCATAGTAAAAGACTGTTATTTGTTATAACAAAACTGTGTGTGTTTTGTTATAGTAAGAACTGTAAGTGTTTTGTTATAGTAAGAACTGTGTGTGTTTTGTTAGTAAGGACTGTGTGTGTGTGTTTTTTGTTATATAGTAACTGTGTGTGTTTTGTTATAGTAAGAACTGTGTGTGTGTTTTGTTATAGTAAAGACTGTGTGTGTGTTTTTGTTATAGTAAAGACTGTGTGTGTGTTTTGTTATAGTAAAGACTGTGTGTGTGTTTTGTTATAGTAAAAACTGTGTGTGTGTTTTTGTTATAGTAAAACTGTGTGTGTTTTGTTATAGTAAAAACTGTGTGTGTGTGTTTTGTTATAGTAAAGACTGTTATATTAAAAACTGTGTGTGTTTTGTTATAGTTAAAACTGTGTGTGTGTTTTGTTATAGTAAAAAATGTGTGTGTGTTTTTTTATAGAAAGGACTGTGTGTGTTTTTTTTATAGTAAGGACTGTATGTGTGTTTTGTTATAGTAAAACTGTGTGTGTGTGTTTTGTTATAGTAAACAGTGTGTGTGTGTGTTTTGTTATAGTAAACAGTGTGTGTGTGTGTTGTTGTTATAGTAAAGACTGTGTGTGTGTTTTGTTATAGTAAAAGACTGTGTGTGTGTTTTGTTATAAAAAACAGTGTATGTGTGTTTTGTTATAGTAAAGACTGTGTGTGTTTTGTTATAGTAAAGACTGTATGTGTGTTTTGTTATAGTAAAGACTGTGTGTGTGTTTTTGTTATAGTAAGACTGTGTGTGTGTTTTGTTATAGTAAGGAATGTGTGTGTGTTTTGTTATATAGTAAGACTGTGTGTGTTTTGTTATAGTAAGGACTGTGTGTGTGTTTTGTTATAGTAAGGAAATGTGTGTGTTTTGTTATAGTAAAGACTGACTGTGTGTTTTTTTTTTATAGTAAAGACTGTATGTGTGTTTTGTTATAGTAAAGACTGTGTTGTGTGTTTGTTATAGTAAAGTAAAGACTGTGTGTGTTTTGTTATAGTAAAGACTGTGTGTGTGTTTTGTTATAGTAAAAACTGTGTGTGTGTTTTGTTATAGTAAGGACTGTAATGTGTGTTTTTGTTATAGTAAAGAACTGTGTGTGTGTTTTTGTTATAGTAAAAAATGTGTGTGTGTGTTTTGTTATAGTAAAAACTGTGTGTGTGTTTTGTTATAGTAAAGACTGTGTGTGTGTTTTGTTATAGTAAAGACTGTGTGTGTGTTTTGTTATAGTAAAGACTGTGTGTGTGTTTTGTTATAGTAAAAATTCAGTGTGTGTTTTGTTATAGTAAAGACTGTGTGTGTTTTTGTAATAGTAAAAACTGTGTGTGTTTTGTTATAGTAAAACTGTGTGTGTGTGTTTTGTTATAGTAAAGAGATGTGTGTGTGTTTGTTATAAAAAAAACTGTGTGTGTTTTATTATAGTAAAGGACTGTGTGTGTGTTTTTGTTATAGTAAAAAGACTGTATGTGTGTTTTGTTATAGTAAAGACTGTATGTGTGTTTTGTTATAGTAAAGACTGTGTGTGTTTTGTTATAGTAAAGACTGTGTGTGTGTTTTGTTATAAAAAAGTGTGTGTGTGTTTTGTTATAGTAAAGACTGTGTGTGTTTTGTTATAGTAAAAAATGTATGTGTGTTTTGTTATAGTAAAAACTGTATGTTTTTTTTATAGTAAAGACTGTGTGTGTGTTTTGTTATAGTAAAAGACTGTGTGTGTGTTTTGTTATAGTAAAGAATGTGTGTGTGTTTGTTATAGTAAGGACTGTGTTTTTTTATAGTAAACTGTGTGTGTGTTTTGTTATAATAAAAGAAGTGACTTTTGTGTGTGTTTTGTTATAGTAAAGACTGTATGTGTGTTTTGTTATAGTAAAGACTGTGTGTGTGTTTTTGTTATAGTAAAAACTGTGTGTGTGTTTTGTTATAGTAAACACTGTGTGTGTGTTTTGTTATAGTAAAACTGACTGTGTGTGTTTTGTTATAGTAAAAACTGTGTGTGTGTTTTGTTATAGTAAAAATGTGTGTGTGTTTTGTTATAGTAAGGAGATGTATGTATGTGTGTTTTGTTATAGTAAGGAATGTGTGTGTGTTTTGTTATAGTAAGGACTGTGTGTGTGTTTTGTTATAGTAAAGACTGTATGTGTGTTTTTTATAGTAAAGACTGTGTGTGTGTGTTTTTATAGTAAAGACTGTATGTGTGTTTTGTTATAGTAAAGACTGTGTGTGTTTTGTTATAGTATGGACTGTGAGTGTGTTTTGTTATAGTAAGGACTGTGTGTGTGTTTTGTTATAGTAAGGACTGTGTGTGTGTTTTGTTATAGTAAGGACTGTGTGTGTGTTTTGTTATAGTAAAGACTCAGTGTGTGTTTTGTTATAGTAAAAACTGTGTGTGTTTTGTTATAGTAAAGACTGTGAGTGTGTTTTTGTTATAGTAAGAACTGTGTGTGTGTTTTGTTATAGTAAAACTGTGTGTGTGTTTTGTTATAGTAAAAAAAAATGTGTGTGTGTGTTTTGTTTATAGTAAGGAATGTGTGTGTGTTTTGTTATAGTAAAAAGAATGTGTGTGTGTTTTGTTATAGTAAAATGTGTGTGTGTGTTTTGTTATAGTAAGGAATGTGTGTGTAAAGGACATGTTTGTTATAGTAAAGACTGTGTGTGTGTTTTGTTATAGTAGTGACTAGTGACTGTGTTTTGTTATAGTAAAGACTGTGTTATAGTAAGGACTGTATGTGTGTTTTGTTATAGCAAAAAAAGACTGTTTTATACTGTGTTGAGTTTTGTTATAGTAAGGACTGTACTGTGTGTGTTTTGTTATAGTAAGACTGTGTGTGTTTGTTATAGTAAGGAGGACAGTGTTTTGTTATGTTGTGTGTGTGTTTTGTTATAGTAAAACAGTGTGTGTGTGTTTTGTTATAGTAAAGACTGTGTGTGTTTTGTTATAGTAAGGGACTGTATGTGTGTGTTTATTGTTATAGTAAAGACTGTGTGTGTGTTTTGTTATAGTAAAAACTGTGTGTGTGTGTGTTTTGTTATAGTAAAAAAAATGTGTGTGTGTTTGTTATAGTAAGGAAGGTGTGTGTGTGTTTTGTTATAGTAAAGAGTAAAGACTGATGTGTGTGTGTGTTTTGTTATAGTAAAGACTGTGTGTGTGTTTTTGTTATAGTAAATAATGTGTGTTTTTTATAGTAATTTTTTATAGTAAGGATTGTGTGTGTGTTTTGTTATAGTAAAGACTGTATGTGTGTTTTGTTATAGTAAAGACTGTATGTGTGTTTTGTTATAGTAAAGACTGTGTGTGTGTTTTTGTTATAGTAAGGACTGTATGTGTGTTTTATTATAGTAAAGACTCAGTGTGTGTTTTGTTATAGTAAAAGACTGTGTATGTGTATTGTTATAAAAAACAGTGTATGTGTGTTTTGTTATAGTAAAGAATGTGTGTGTTTTGTTATAGTAAGGAATGTGTGTGTGTTTTTGTTATAGTAAGGAATGTGTGTGTGTTTTGTTATAGTAAGGAATGTGTGTGTTTTGTTATAGTAAGGACAGTGTGTGTTTTGTTATAGTAAAGACTGTGTGTGTGTTTTGTTATAGTAAAGACTGTATGTGTGTTTTGTTATAGTAAAGACTGTGTGTGTGTGTGTTTTTTTATAGTAAAGACTGTGTGTGTGTTTTTTTATAGTAAAGACTGTGTGTGTGTTTTGTTATAGTTATAGTAAGGACTGTGTTTTTTTGTTATAAGGACTGTGTGTGTGTTTTGTTATAGTAAGGACTGTGAGTTTTTTGTTATAGTAAGGACCGTGTGTGTTTTGTTATAGTAAGGACTGTGTGTGTTTTGTTATAGTAAAGACTGTATGTGTGTGTTTTGTTATAGTAAAGACCTGTGTGTGTGTTTGTTATAGTAAAGACTGTGTGTGTTTTGTTATAGTAAGAACTGTGTGTTTTGTTATAGTAAAAACTGTGTGTGTGTTTTGTTATAGTAAAGACTGTGTGTGTGTTTTGTTATAGTAAAACTGTGTGTGTGTTTTGTTATAGTAAAGACTGTGAGTGTGTGTTTTGTTATAGTAAAAAACTGTGTGTGTGTTTTGTTATAGTAAGGACTGTGTGTGTTTTGTTATAGTAAGGACTGTGTGTGTTTTGTTATAGTAAAGAACTGTATGTGTGTTTTGTTTAGTAAAAACTGTAGTAAAAGAATAGTGTGTGTGTTTTGTTATAGTAAGACTGTATGTGTGTTTTTTTATAGTAAAGACTGTGTGTGTGTTTTTTATAGTAAAGACTGTATGTGTGTTTTGTTATAGTAAAAACTGTGTGTGTGTTTTGTTATAGTAAAGACTGTGTGTGTGTTTTGTTATAGTAAAACTGTGTGTTTTGTTATAGTAAAAACTGTGTGTGTGTTTTGTTATAGTAAGAACTGTGGTGTATTGTGTTTTTGTTATAGTAAAGACTGTGTGTGTGTTTTGTTATAGTAAAAACTTGTGTGTGTGTTTTGTTATAGTAAAAACTGTGTGTGTTTTGTTATAGTAACAGTGTTTGTGTGTGTTTTTTGTTATAGTAAAACTGTGTTGTGTTTGTTATAGTAAAACTGTGTGTTTTTTGTTATAGAAAAAATGTCAACAGTGTGTGTTTTTTATAGAAAGTGTGTTTGTTATAGTCATCTGTATGTGTGTGTGTTTTGTTATAGTAAAAGACTGTTATTATGTGTTTTGTTATAGTAAGACGTTAAAAGTTGTGTTTTTTTGTTATAAGGACTGTGTGTGTTGTTTTGTTATAGTAAAACAAGATGTGTGTGTTTTGTTATAGTAAAGACTGTGTGTGTGTTTTGTTATAGTAAAACTGTAGTGTGTTTTGTTATAGTAAAGATGTGTATGTGTAAATTTTGTTATAGTAAAGACTGTATGTGTGTTTTATTGTTAAAACTGTGTGTGTGTTTTGTTATAGTAAAAGACTGTGTGTGTGTTTTGTTATAGTAAAAAGACTGTGTATGTGTTTTGTTATAAAAGAGCTGTATGTGTGTTTTGTTATAGTAAAGACTGTGTGTGTGTTTTGTTATAGTAAGGAGAATGTATGTGTGTTTTGTTATAGTAAGGACTGTGTGTGTTTTGTTATAGTAAGAACTGTGTGTGTTTTGTTATAGTAGTAGTACAAACTGTGTGTTTTTCGTTATAGTAAACTGTGTGTGTTTGTTATAAGTAAGAAAGTAATGTGTGTTTTGTTATAGTAAAACTGTGTGTGTGTTTTGTTATATAGTTATAGTTAAAACTGTGTGTGTGTTTTGTTATAGTAAAAAAATAGAAGGACTGTGTGTGTTTTGTTATAGTAAGACTGTGTGTGTGTTTTTGTTATAGTAAAGACTGTATGTGTGTTTTGTTATAGTAAAGACTGTGTGTGTGTGTTTTTATAGTAAAGACTGTGTGTGTGTTTTATTATAGTAAAGACTGTGAGTGTGTTTTGTTATAGTAAGGACTGTGAGTGTGTTTTGTTATAGTAAGGACTGTGAGTGTGTTTTGTTATAGTAAGGACTGTGTGTGTTTTGTTATAGTAAAGACTGTGTGTGTTTTGTTATAGTAAAAAACTGTGTGTGTTTTGTTTATAGTATACTGTTAAAGACTGTGATAGTGTGTTTTTTGATAGTAAGGAACTGTAAGTGTTTTGTTATAGTGTGTGTGTTTTGTTATGGTAAGAACTGTGTGTGTTTTGTTATAGTAAAAACTGTGTGTGTTTTGTTATAGTACAAATTCAGTGTGTGTTTTGTTATGGTAAAGACTGTGTGTGTGTTTTGTTATAGTAAAAAATGTGTGTGTGTTTTGTTATAGTAAAAAATGTGTGTGTGTTTTTTTATAGAAAGGACTGTGTGTCTTTTTGTTATAGTAAAGACTGTATGTGTGTTTTGTTATAGTAAAGACTGTATGTGTGTTTTGTTATAGTAAAAGACTGTGTGTGTGTTTTGTTATAGTAATGGACTGTGTGTGTGTTTTTTTATAGTAAAAGACTGTGTGTGTGTTTTGTTATAGTAAGGACTGTGTGTGTTTTGTTATAGTAAAGACTGTATGTTGTTTGTTATAGTAAAGACTGTGTGTGTGTTTTGTTATAGTAAAACTGTGTGTGTTTTGTTATATAGTAAGGAAGAGTGTGTGTGTTTTTGTTATAGTATGTAAAAATGTGTGTGTTTTTTTATAGTAAGGACTGTGTGTTTGTATAGTAAGGACTGTATGTGTTTTGTTATAGTAAAGACTGTATGTGTGTGTTTTGTTATAGTAAAGACTGTGTGTGTGTTTTTTTTGTTATAGTAAAGACTGTGTGTGTTTTTATTATAGTAAGGACTGTATGTGTGTTTTGTTATAGTAAAGACTGTGTGTGTTTTGTTTTGTTATAGTAAAGACTCAGTGTGTGTTTTGTTATAGTAAAAACTGTGTATGTGTTTTGTTATAAATAAAAGTGTGTGTGTGTTTTTGTTATAGTAAAGAATGTTAATAAGGAATGTGTGTGTGTTTTTTGTTATAGTAAAGAATGTGTGTGTGTGTGTTATAGTAGGAATTACTGTTGTTTTTTGTTATAGTAAAAGAATGTGTGTTTTGTTATAGTAAAGACTTTGTGTTTTGTTATAGTAAGGACTGTGTGTGTGTTTTGTTTATAGTAATGGACTGTTGAAATTGTGTTTTGTTATAGTAAGAACTGTTTATTATAGTGTGTTTGTTATAGTATAGTAAGACTGTGTGTGTGTTTTTGTTATAGTGTAAAGACTGTGTGTAGCATGTTTTATTTATAGTAAAGACTGTGTGTGTGTTTTGTTATAGTAAAGACTGTGTGTGTTTTGTTATAGTAAAAACTGTGTGTGTTTTGTGATAGTAAGGAGAGTGAATGTGTTTTGTTATGGTGAGAACTGTGTGTGTTTTGTTATAGTAAGAACTGTGTGTGTTTTGTTATAGTACAAATTCAGTGTGTGTTTTGTTATATGATAAAGACTGTGTGTGTTTTTTTATAGTAAAACTGTGTATTGTGTTTTTGTTATAGTAGACAGTGTGTGTGTTTTGTTATAGTTAAAACTGTGTGTGTGTTTTGTTATAGTAAAAATGTGTGTGTTTTTTTATAGAAAGGACTGTGTGTGTCTTTTTTTATAGTAAAACTGTATGTGTGGTTTTGTTATAGTAAAGACTGTGTGTGTTTTTTATAGTAAAGACTGTGTGTGTGTTTTTTTTGTATAGTAAAGACTGTAGTGTGTTTGTTATAGTAAAGAACTGTGTGTGTTTTTTGTTATAGTAAGAACTGTGTGTGTGTTTTTATAGTAAAGGTATAGTACAAATAGGACTGTATGTATGTTTTGTTATAGTAAAGACTGTGAGTTGTTTTATTATAGTAAAACTGTGTGTGTTTTGTTATAGTAAGGACTGTGTGTGTTTTTTGTTATAAGGACTGTGAATGTGTTTGACTGTATGTGTGTTTTGTTATAAAGAGTAGGAGTAGACTGTATGTGTGTTTGTTATAGTAAAGACTGTGTGTGTTTTTGTTATAGTAAGGACTGTGTGTGTGTGTTTTGTTATAGTAAAGACTGTGTGTGTGTTTTGTTATAGTAATAAAGACTGTGTGTTTTTGTGTGTTTTGTTATAGTAAAGACTGTGTGTGTGTTTTGTTATAGTAAAACTGTATTGTGTGTGTGTTTTTATAAGTAAAACTGACTGTGTTATTGGTGTTTTTGTTATAGTAAAGACTGTGTGTGTGTTTTGTTATAGTAAGGACAGTATTGTGTGTTTTGTTATAGTAAGAACTGTGTGTGTTTTGTTATAGTAAGGACTGTGTGTGTGTTTTGTTATAGTAAAGACTGTGTGTGTGTTTTGTTATAGTAAAGACTGTGTGTGTGTTTGTTATAGTAAAGACTGTGTGTGTTTTGTTATAGTAAGGACTCACTGAGTGTGTTTGTTATAGTAGGACTGTGTGTGTGTTTGTTATAGTAAGGACTGTGTATGTGTTTTGTTATAGTAAAGACTGTGTGTGTGTTTTTTTTTGTTATAGTAAGGACTGTGTGTGTGTTTTTGTGATATAGTAAGGAGAGTGAATGTGTTTTTTGTTATAGTAAAGACTGTGTTATGTTTTTGTTAATAGTAAGAACTGTGTATTGTGTTTGTTATAGTAAGGACAAATTCAGTGTGTGTTTTAGTTATAGTAAAGACTGTGTGTAGTTTAGTGTTGTATTATAGTAAAACTGTAATGTATTGTGTATTTTGTTATAGTAAAAACTGTGTATGTATTATGTTATATATTATAGTCAGTGTGTGTGTGTTTTTGTTATAGTTAAAACTGTGTGTGTGTTTTGTTATAGTAAAAAATTAGTGTGTTTTTTTATAAAAAGGACTGTGTGTCTTTTTTTATAGTAAGAACTGTATGTGTGTTTTGTTATAGTAAAGACTGTATGTGTGTTTTGTTATAGTAAAGACTGTGTGTGTGTGTTTTTATAGTAAGACTGTGTGTGTTTGTTATAGTAAAGACTGTATGTGTGTTTTGTTATAGTAAAGACTGTGTGTGTGTTTTTTATAGTAAAGACTGTGTGTGTTTTTTGTTATAGTAGGAATGTATGTGTGTTTTTATTATAGTAAAGACTAGGTGTGTGTTTTGTATAGTAAAACTTGTGATGTTGTTATAGTATGGACTGTGTGTGTTTTGTTATAGTAAAAACTGTGTGTGTTTTGTTATAGTAAGAACTGTGTGTGTTTTGTTATAGTAAGGACTGTGTGTGTGTTTTGTTATAGTAAAGGCTGTGTGTGTGTGTTTTTGTTATAGTAAAGACTGTGGTATTGATGTTTTGTTATAAATAAAACTGTGTGTGTGTTTGTTATAGTAAAGACTACTGTGTGTGTTTTGTTATAGTAAAAGACTGTTATTATTGTGTTTTTGTTATAGTAAGTAGAACTGTGTGTGTGTTTGTTTTATAGTAGGACTATGTGTGTTTTTTATACTAGGACTGTGTGTGTTTTGTTATAGTAAAACTGTGTGTGTGTTTTTTATTTATAAAGATGTGTGTGTTTTTGTTATAGTAAAGAGTGTGTGTGTTTTGTTATAGTAAAGTATGTGTGTGTGTTGTTGTTAGGTAAGAACTGTGTGTGTGTTTTGTTATAGTAAAGACTGTGTGTGTTTTTGTTATAGTAAGGACTGTGTGTGTTTTTTGTTATTATGTAAAGACTGTGTATGTGTGTTTTGTTATAGTAAGGACTGTATTATGTGTTTTGTTGTTATAGTAAGAACTGTGTGTGTGTTTTTGTTATAGTAAAGACTGTGTGTGTGTTTTGTTATAGTTAAAATGTGT
Organism: Tachypleus tridentatus; assembly: GCF_004210375.1. Lineage (NCBI taxonomy): Eukaryota > Metazoa > Arthropoda > Merostomata > Xiphosura > Limulidae > Tachypleus > Tachypleus tridentatus. The sequence goes on along the minus strand of NC_134828.1, from coordinate 120,701,607 downwards.
GTGTGTTTTTGTTATAGGACTGATGTGTGTGTTTTTGTTATAGTAAAGAGACTGTATGTGTGTTTTGTTATAAGTAAAAGACTATGTGTGTTTTTTGTTATAGTAAAGACTGTGTGTGTTTTTGTTATAATACTGTGTGTGTGTTTTTATAGTAAAGACTGTAGTGTTTGTTATAGTATGGACGTTAGATGTGAAGTGTTGTGTTTAGTTATAGGACTTTGGGTGTGTTTGTTTATAATAAGGACTGTGTGTGTTTGTTATAGTAAAACTGTGTGTGTGTTTTGTTATAGTAAAACTGTATGTGTGTTTTGTTATAGTAAAACTGTATGTTTTTTATAATGTAAGACTGTGAGTGGTGTTTTGTTATAAATAAAGACTGTGTGTGTGTTTGTTATTATAGAAAGGACTGTGTGTGTGTTTGTTATAGTAAGGTTCAATATTGGTGTTTTGTTATAGTAAAGACTCAGTGTGTGTTTTGTTATGTAGTAAAA
>NC_134828.1:120616950-120700616 GCF_004210375.1 Tachypleus tridentatus | reverse complement strand
TTCATAATATGTTCTACACTCATTCTAACACCGTTATCGTTTCTAATATGTCTTGTTCCATACCGTTCTTCATAATATGTTCTACACTCATACACCGTTATCACACCGTTATCGTTTTCTAATATGTTCTTGTTCCATACCGTTCTTCATAATATGTTCTACACTCATTATGTTCTAACACCGTTATCGTTTCTAATATGTCTTAGTTCCATACCGTTCTTCATAATATGTTCTACACTCATACTAACACCGTTATCGTTTCTAATATGTCTTTGTTCCATACCGTTCTTCATAATATGTTCTACACTCATACTAACACCGTTATCGTTTCTAATATGTCTTAGTTCCATACCGTTCTTCATAATATGTTCTACACTCATACTAACACCGTTATCGTTTCTAATATGTCTTAGTTCCATACCGTTCTTCATAATATGTTCTACACTCATACTAACACCGTTATCGTTTCTAATATGTCTTGTTCCATACCGTTCTTCATAATATGTTCTACACTCATACTAACACCGTTATCGTTTCTAATATGTCTTGTTCCATACCGTTCTTCATAATATGTTCTACACTCATACTAACACCGTTATCGTTTCTAATATGTCCTTGTTCCATACCGTTCTTCATAATATGTTCTACACTCATACTAACACCGTTATCGTTTCTAATATGTCTTAGTTCCATACTGTTCTTCATAATATGTTCTACACTCATACTAACACCGTTATCGTTTCTAATATGTCTTGTTCCATACTGTTCTTCATAATATGTTCTACACTCATACTAACACCGTTATCGTTTCTAATATGTCTTAGTTCCATACCGTTCTTCATAATATGTTCTACACTCATACTAACACCGTTATCGTTTCTAATATGTCCTTGTTCCATACCGTTCTTCATAATATGTTCTACACTCATACTAACACCGTTATCGTTTCTAATATGTCCTTGTTCCATACTGTTCTTCATAATATGTTCTACACTCATACTAACACCGTTATCGTTTCTAATATGTCCTTGTTCCATACTGTTCTTCATAATATGTTCTACACTCATACTAACACCGTTATCGTTTCTAATATGTCTTGTTCCATACTGTTCTTCATAATATGTTCTACACTCATACTAACACCGTTATCGTTTCTAATATGTCTTGTTCCATACTGTTCTTCATAATATGTTCTACACTCATACTAACACCGTTATCGTTTCTAATATGTCTTGTTCCATACCGTTCTTCATAATATGTTCTACACTCATACTAACACCGTTATCGTTTCTAATATGTCTAGTTCCATACCGTTCTTCATAATATGTTCTACACTCGTTACCGTTCCATACGTTTTCTAATATGTCTTGTTCCATACCGTTCTTCATAATATGTTCTACACTCATACTAACACCGTTATCGTTTCTAATATGTCCTTGTTCCATACCGTTCTTCATAATATGTTCTACACTCATACTAACACCGTTATCGTTTCTAATATGTCTTAGTTCCATATATGTTCTTCATAATATGTTCTACACTCATACTAACACCGTTATCGTTTCTAATATGTCTTGTTCCATACCGTTCTTCATAATATGTTCTACACTCATTCTAACACCGTTATCGTTTCTAATATGTCTTGTTCCATACCGTTCTTCATAATATGTTCTACACTCATACTAACACCGTTATCGTTTCTAATATGTCTTGTTCCATACCGTTCTTCATAATATGTTCTACACTCATACTAACACCGTTATCGTTTCTAATATGTCTTGTTCCATACCGTTCTTCATAATATGTTCTACACTCATACTAACACCGTTATCGTTTCTAATATGTCTTAGTTCCATACCGTTCTTCATAATATGTTCTACACTCATACTAACACCGTTATCGTTTCTAATATGTCTTAGTTCCATACTGTTCTTCATAATATGTTCTACACTCATACTAACACCGTTATCGTTTCTAATATGTCTTTGTTCCATACCGTTCTTCATAATATGTTCTACACTCTAACACCGTTATCGTTTCTAATATGTCTTGTTCCATACCGTTCTTCATAATATGTTCTACACTCATACTAACACCGTTATCTTTCTAATATGTCTAGTTCCATACCGTTCTTCATAATATGTTCTACACTCATACTAACACCGTTATCGTTTCTAATATGTCTTAGTTCCATACCGTTCTTCATAATATGTTCTACACTCATACTAACACCGTTATCGTTTCTAATATGTCTTAGTTCCATACCGTTCTTCATAATATGTTCTACACTCATACTAACACCGTTATCGTTTCTAATATGTCTTTGTTCCATACCGTTCTTCATAATATGTTCTACACTCATAATATGTTCTAACACCGTTATCGTTTCTAATATGTCTTGTTCCATACCGTTCTTCATAATATGTTCTACACTCATACTAACACCGTTATCGTTTCTAATATGTCTTGTTCCATACCGTTCTTCATAATATGTTCTACACTCATACTAACACCGTTATCGTTTCTAATATGTCTTAGTTCCATACTGTTCTTCATAATATGTTCTACACTCATACTAACACCGTTATCGTTTCTAATATGTCTTAGTTCCATACTGTTCTTCATAATATGTTCTACACTCATACTAACACCGTTATCGTTTCTAATATGTCTTGTTCCATACTGTTCTTCATAATATGTTCTACACTCATACTAACACCGTTATCGTTTCTAATATGTCCTTGTTCCATACTGTTCTTCATAATATGTTCTACACTCATACTAACACCGTTATCGTTTCTAATATGTCTTGTTCCATACCGTTCTTCATAATATGTTCTACACTCATACTAACACCGTTATCGTTTCTAATATGTCTTGTTCCATACCGTTCTTCATAATATGTTCTACACTCATACTAACACCGTTATCGTTTCTAATATATAACACCTTGTTCCATACATACCGTTCTTCATAATATGTTCTACACTCATACTAACACCGTTATCGTTTCTAATATGTCTTTGTTCCATACCGTTCTTCATAATATGTTCTACACTCATACTAACACCGTTATCGTTTCTAATATGTCTTGTTCCATACTGTTCTTCATAATATGTTCTACACTCATACTAACACCGTTATCGTTTCTAATATGTCTTGTTCCATACTGTTCTTCATAATATGTTCTACACTCATACTAACACCGTTATCGTTTCTAATATGTCCTTGTTCCATACTGTTCTTCATAATATGTTCTACACTCATACTAACACCGTTATCGTTTCTAATATGTCTTGTTCCATACTGTTCTTCATAATATGTTCTACACTCATACTAACACCGTTATCGTTTCTAATATGTCTAAGTTCCATACCGTTCTTCATAATATGTTCTACACTCATACTAACACCGTTATCGTTTCTAATATGTCTATGTTCCATACCGTTCTTCATAATATGTTCTACACTCATATGTTCTAACACCGTTATCGTTTCTAATATGTCTTAGTTCCATACCGTTCTTCATAATATGTTCTACACTCATACTAACACCGTTATCGTTTCTAATATGTCTAGTTCCATACCGTTCTTCATAATATGTTCTACACTCATACTAACACCGTTATCGTTTCTAATATGTCCTTGTTTCATACCGTTCTTCATAATATGTTCTACACTCATACTAACACCGTTATCGTTTCTAATATGTCTTAGTTCCATACCGTTCTTCATAATATGTTCTACACTCATTCTAACACCGTTATCGTTTCTAATATTCTAATATGTTCCATACTAATATGTTCTTCATAATATGTTCTACACTCATACTAACACCGTTATCGTTTCTAATATGTCCTTGTTCCATACCGTTCTTCATAATATGTTCTACACTCATCTAACACCGTTATCGTTTCTAATATGTCTTAGTTCCATACCGTTCTTCATAATATGTTCTACACTCATACTAACACCGTTATCGTTTCTAATATGTCTTAGTTCCATACCGTTCTTCATAATATGTTCTACACTCATACTAACACCGTTATCGTTTCTAATATGTCTAAGTTCCATACCGTTCTTCATAATATGTTCTACACTCATACTAACACCGTTATCGTTTCTAATATGTCTTAGTTCCATACCGTTCTTCATAATATGTTCTACACTCATACTAACACCGTTATCGTTTCTAATATGTCTTAGTTCCATACCGTTCTTCATAATATGTTCTACACTCATACTAACACCGTTATCGTTTCTAATATGTCTTAGTTCCATACCGTTCTTCATAATATGTTCTACACTCATACTAACACCGTTATCGTTTCTAATATGTCTTAAGTTCCATACCGTTCTTCATAATATGTTCTACACTCATACTAACACCGTTATCGTTTCTAATATGTGTCTTGTTCCATACCGTTCTTCATAATATGTTCTACACTCATACTAACACCGTTATCGTTTCTAATATGTCTTTGTTCCATACCGTTCTTCATAATATGTTCTACACTCATACTAACACCGTTATCGTTTCTAATATGTCTTGTTCCATACTGTTCTTCATAATATGTTCTACACTCATACTAACACCGTTATCGTTTCTAATATGTCTTAGTTCCATACCGTTCTTCATAATATGTTCTACACTCATACTAACACCGTTATCGTTTCTAATATGTCCTTGTTCCATACCGTTCTTCATAATATGTTCTACACTCATACTAACACCGTTATCGTTTCTAATATGTCTTGTTCCATACTGTTCTTCATAATATGTTCTACACTCATACTAACACCGTTATCGTTTCTAATATGTCCTTGTTCCATACTGTTCTTCATAATATGTTCTACACTCATACTAACACCGTTATCGTTTCTAATATGTCCTTGTTCCATACTGTTCTTCATAATATGTTCTACACTCATACTAACACCGTTATCGTTTCTAATATGTCCTTGTTCCATACTGTTCTTCATAATATGTTCTACACTCATACTAACACCGTTATCGTTTCTAATATGTCTTGTTCCATACCGTTCTTCATAATATGTTCTACACTCATACTAACACCGTTATCGTTTCTAATATGTCTTTGTTCCATACCGTTCTTCATAATATGTTCTACACTCATACTAACACCGTTATCGTTTCTAATATGTCTTGTTCCATACCGTTCTTCATAATATGTTCTACACTCATACTAACACCGTTATCGTTTCTAATATGTCTAATATGTTCCATACCGTTCTTCATAATATGTTCTACACTCATACTAACACCGTTATCGTTTCTAATATGTCTTGTTCCATACCGTTCTTCATAATATGTTCTACACTCATACTAACACCGTTATCGTTTCTAATATGTCTTAGTTCCATACCGTTCTTCATAATATGTTCTACACTCATACTAACACCGTTATCGTTTCTAATATGTCTTGTTCCATACCGTTCTTCATAATATGTTCTACACTCATTCTAACACCGTTATCGTTTCTAATATGTCTTAGTTCCATGTTCTTCATAATATGTTCTACACTCGTTATATTCTACACCGTTTCTAATATGTCTAAGTTCCATACCGTTCTTCATAATATGTTCTACACTCATACTAACACCGTTATCGTTTCTAATATGTCTTAGTTCCATACCGTTCTTCATAATATGTTCTACACTCATACTAACACCGTTATCGTTTCTAATATGTCTTGTTCCATACCGTTCTTCATAATATGTTCTACACTCATACTAACACCGTTATCGTTTCTAATATGTCTTGTTCCATACTGTTCTTCATAATATGTTCTACACTCATACTAACACCGTTATCGTTTCTAATATGTCTTGTTCCATACTGTTCTTCATAATATGTTCTACACTCATACTAACACCGTTATCGTTTCTAATATGTCCTTGTTCCATACTGTTCTTCATAATATGTTCTACACTCATACTAACACCGTTATCGTTTCTAATATGTCCTTGTTCCATACTGTTCTTCATAATATGTTCTACACTCATACTAACACCGTTATCGTTTCTATATATGTCCTTGTTCCATACTGTTCTTCATAATATGTTCTACACTCATACTAACACCGTTATCGTTTCTAATATGTCTTAAGTTCCATACCGTTCTTCATAATATGTTCTACACTCATATTAACACCGTTATCGTTTATAATATGTCCTTGTTCCATACCGTTCTTCATAATATGTTCTACACTCATACTAACACCGTTATCGTTTCTAATATGTCTTGTTCCATACTGTTCTTCATAATATGTTCTACACTCATACTAACACCGTTATCGTTTCTAATATGTCCTTGTTCCATACCGTTCTTCATAATATGTTCTACACTCACTACATATGTCTTTGTTCTACACCGTTCTTCATAATATGTTCTACACTCATACTAACACCGTTATCGTTTCTAATATGTCTTGTTCCATACCGTTCTTCATAATATGTTCTTCATACCGTTCTTATGTTATTAATATGTCTTGTTCCATACCGTTCTTCATAATATGTTCTACATACTAACACCGTTATCGTTTCTAATATGTCTTAGTTCCATACTGTTCTTCATAATATGTTCTACACTCATACTAACACCGTTATCGTTTTTCTAATATGTCTTCATTATGTTCCATACTAAGTTCCATACGTTCTTCATAATATGTTCTACACTCATACTAACACCGTTATCGTTTCTAATATGTTCTTGTTCCATACCGTTCTTCATAATATGTTCTACACTCATACTAACACCGTTATCGTTTCTAATATGTCCTTGTTCCATACCGTTCTTAATAATATGTTCTACACTCATACTAACACCGTTATCGTTTCTAATATGTCCTTGTTCCATACTGTTCTTCATAATATGTTCTACACTCATACTAACACCGTTATCGTTTCTAATATGTCCTTGTTCCAAATGTTCTTCATAATATGTCCTACACTCATACTAACACCGTTATCGTTTCTAATATGTCTTTGTTCCATACTGTTCTTCATAATATGTTCTACACTCATACTAACACCGTTATCGTTTCTAATATGTCCTTGTTCCATACTGTTCTTCATAATATGTTCTACACCATACTAACACCGTTATCGTTCTAATATTCATATACTGTTCTTCATAATATGTTCTACACTCATACTAACACCGTTATCGTTTCTAATATGTCTTGTTCCATACCGTTCTTCATAATATGTTCTACACTCATACTAACACCGTTATCGTTTCTAATATGTCTTGTTCCATACCGTTCTTCATAATATGTTCTACACTCATACTAACACCGTTATCGTTTCTAATATGTCTTGTTCCATACCGTTCTTCATAATATGTTCTACACTCATACTAACACCGTTATCGTTTCTAATATGTCTTGTTCCATACCGTTCTTCATAATATGTTCTACACTCATACTAACACCGTTATCGTTTCTAATATGTCTTGTTCCATACTGTTCTTCATAATATGTTCTACACTCATACTAACACCGTTATCGTTTCTAATATGTCTTGTTCCATACCGTTCTTCATAATATGTTCTACACTCATACTAACACCGTTATCGTTTCTAATATGTCTTGTTCCATACTGTTCTTCATAATATGTTCTACACTCATACTAACACCGTTATCGTTTCTAATATGTCTTGTTCCATACCGTTCTTCATAATATGTTCTACACTCATACTAACACCGTTATCGTTTCTAATATGTCCTTGTTCCATACTGTTCTTCATAATATGTTCTACACTCATACTAACACCGTTATCGTTTCTAATATGTCTTGTTCCATACTGTTCTTCATAATATGTTCTACACTCATACTAACACCGTTATCGTTTCTAATATGTCTTGTTCCATACCGTTCTTCATAATATGTTCTACACTCATTCTAACACCGTTATCGTTTCTAATATGTCTAAGTTCCATACCGTTCTTCATAATATGTTCTACACTCATACTAACACCGTTATCGTTTCTAATATGTCTAAGTTCCATACCGTTCTTCATAATATGTTCTACACTCATATCACACCGTTATCGTTTCTAATATGTCTATTTCCATACCGTTCTTCATAATATGTTCTACACTCATTATTCAACCGTTATCGTTTCTAATATGTCTTATTTCCATTTGTTCTTCATAATATGTTCTACACTCATTTTAACACCGTTATCTATTCTAATATGTCTCTATTCCATACAGTTCCCCATAATATGTCCTACAACTACGATCACACCGTTATCCTTTCTAATATGTGTTAGATCCATACCGTTCTTCATAATATGTTCTACACTACTATCAACACCGTTATTTTTTCTAATATGTTTTAGTTCCATACCGTTCTTCATAATATGTTCTACACTTATTCTAACACCGTTATCCTTTCTATTATATCTTATTTCCATACCGTTCTTCATAATATGTTCTACACTCATCCTAACACCGTTATTCTTTCTAATATATCTTAGTTCCATACCGTTCTTCATAATATGTTCTACACTCATTCTAACACCGTTATTCTTTCTAATATGTCTTAGTTCCATACCGTTCTTCATAATATGTTCTACACTCATTCTACCGTTATTCTTTCGTTCCATACCGTTCTTCATAATATGTTCTACACTCATTCTAACACCGTTATCGTTTCTAATATGTCTTAGTTCCATACCGTTCTTCATAATATGTTCTACACTCACTCTAACACCGTTATCGTTTCTAATATGTCTTTGTTCCATACCGTTCTTCATAATATGTTCTACACTCATTCTAACACCGTTATCGTTTCTAATATGTCTTGTTCCATACCGTTCTTCATAATATGTTCTACACTCATACTAACACCGTTATCGTTTCTAATATGTCTTTGTTCCATACCGTTCTTCATAATATGTTCTACACTCATACTAACACCGTTATCGTTTCTAATATGTCCTTGTTCCATACTGTTCTTCATAATATGTTCTACACTCATACTAACACCGTTATCGTTTCTAATATGTCCTTGTTCCATACTGTTCTTCATAATATGTTCTACACTCATACTAACACCGTTATCGTTTCTAATATGTCCTTGTTCCATACTGTTCTTCATAATATGTTCTACACTCATACTAACACCGTTATCGTTTCTAATATGTCCTTGTTCCATACCGTTCTTCATAATATGTTCTACACTCATACTAACACCGTTATCGTTTCTAATATGTCCTTGTTCCATACTGTTCTTCATAATATGTTCTACACTCATACTAACACCGTTATCGTTTCTAATATGTCTAAGTTCCATACTGTTCTTCATAATATGTTCTACACTCATACTAACACCGTTATCGTTTCTAATATGTCTTGTTCCATACCGTTCTTCATAATATGTTCTACACTCATACTAACACCGTTATCGTTTCTAATATGTCTTGTTCCATACCGTTCTTCATAATATGTTCTACACTCATACTAACACCGTTATCGTTTCTAATATGTCTTGTTCCATACCGTTCTTCATAATATGTTCTACACTCATACTAACACCGTTATCGTTTCTAATATGTCCTTGTTCCATACTGTTCTTCATAATATGTTCTACACTCATACTAACACCGTTATCGTTTCTAATATGTCCATACTGTTCTTGTTCCATACTGTTCTTCATAATATGTTCTACACTCATACTAACACCGTTATCGTTTCTAATATGTCTTGTTCCATACTGTTCTTCATAATATGTTCTACACTCATACTAACACCGTTATCGTTTCTAATATGTCTTGTTCCATACTGTTCTTCATAATATGTTCTACACTCATACTAACACCGTTATCGTTTCTAATATGTCTTGTTCCATACCGTTCTTCATAATATGTTCTACACTCATACTAACACCGTTATCGTTTCTAATATGTCTAAGTTCCATACCGTTCTTCATAATATGTTCTACACTCATACTAACACCGTTATCGTTTCTAATATGTCTTGTTCCATACCGTTCTTCATAATATGTTCTACACTCATACTAACACCGTTATCGTTTCTAATATGTCGTTCCATACCGTTCTTCATAATATGTTCTACACTCATACTAACACCGTTATCGTTTCTAATATGTCCTTGTTCCATACTGTTCTTCATAATATGTTCTACACTCATACTAACACCGTTATCGTTTCTAATATGTCCTTGTTCCATACCGTTCTTCATAATATGTTCTACACTCATACTAACACCGTTATCGTTTCTAATATGTCCTTGTTCCATACTGTTCTTCATAATATGTTCTACACTCATACTAACACCGTTATCGTTTCTAATATGTTTGTTCCATATGTTCTTCATAATATGTTCTACACTCATACTAACACCGTTATCGTTTCTAATAATCTTGTTCCATACTGTTCTTCATAATATGTTCTACACTCATACTAACACCGTTATCGTTTCTAATATGTCTCTTGTTCCATACTGTTCTTCATAATATGTTCTACACTCATACTAACACCGTTATCGTTTCTAATATGTCTTAGTTCCATACCGTTCTTCATAATATGTTCTACACTCATACTAACACCGTTATCGTTTCTAATATGTCTTAGTTCCATACCGTTCTTCATAATATGTTCTACACTCATACTAACACCGTTATCGTTTCTAATATGTCCTTGTTCCATACCGTTCTTCATAATATGTTCTACACTCATACTAACACCGTTATCGTTTCTAATATGTCCTTGTTCCATACTGTTCTTCATAATATGTTCTACACTCATACTAACACCGTTATCGTTTCTAATATGTCTTGTTCCATACTGTTCTTCATAATATGTTCTACACTCATACTAACACCGTTATCGTTTCTAATATGTCTTAGTTCCATACTGTTCTTCATAATATGTTCTACACTCATACTAACACCGTTATCGTTTCTAATATGTCCTTGTTCCATACTGTTCTTCATAATATGTTCTACACTCATACTAACACCGTTATCGTTTCTAATATGTCCTTGTTCCATACTGTTCTTCATAATATGTTCTACACTCATACTAACACCGTTATCGTTTCTAATATGTCCTTGTTCCATACTGTTCTTCATAATATGTTCTACACTCATACTAACACCGTTATCGTTTCTAATATGTCTTGTTCCATACCGTTCTTCATAATATGTTCTACACTCATTCTAACACCGTTATCGTTTCTAATATGTCTAAGTTCCATACCGTTCTTCATAATATGTTCTACACTCATACTAACACCGTTATCGTTTTTAATATGTCTTAGTTCCATACCGTTCTTCATAATATGTTCTACACTCATACTAACACCGTTATCGTTTCTAATATGTCTAAGTTCCATACCGTTCTTCATAATATGTTCTACACTCATACTAACACCGTTATTTTTTCTAATATGTCTTATTTCCATACCGTTCTTCATAATATGTTCTACACTCATTATTCAACCGTTATCGTTTCTAATATGTCTTATTTCCATTTGTTCTTCATAATTTGTTCTACACTCATTTTAACACCGTTATCTATTCTAATATGTCTCTATTCCATACAGTTCCCCATAATATGTCCTACACTACGATCACACCGTTATCCTTTCTAATATGTGTTAGATCCATACCGTTCTTCATAATATGTTCTACACCTACTATCACAACGTTATTTTTTCTAATATGTTTTAGTGCCACACCGTTCTTCATAATATGTTCTACACTTATTCTAACACCGTTATCCTTTCTATTATATCTTATTTACATACCGTTCTTCATAATATGTTCTACACTTACTCTCACACCGTTATTCTTTCTATTATATCTTATTTCCATACCGTTCTTCATAATATGTTCTACATACTATCACACGTTATTCATGTTTCTATTATACTTCGTTACATACCGTTCTTATATAATATGTTCTTCATAATATGTTCTACACTCATTCTAACACCGTTATCGTTTCTAATATGTCTAAGTTCCATACCGTTCTTCATAATATGTTCTACACTCATACTAACACCGTTATCGTTTATAATATGTCCTTGTTCCATACCGTTCTTCATAATATGTTCTACACTCATACTAACACCGTTATCGTTTCTAATATGTCTAAGTTTCATACCGTTCTTCATAATATGTTCTACACTCATACTAACACCGTTATCATTTATAATATGTCATTGTTCCATACCGTTCTTCATAATATGTTCTACACTCATACTAACACCGTTATCGTTTCTAATATGTCCTTGTTCCATACTGTTCTTCATAATATGTTCTACACTCATACTAACACCGTTATCGTTTCTAATATGTCCTTGTTCCATACTGTTCTTCATAATATGTTCTACACTCATACTAACACCGTTATCGTTTCTAATATGTCCTTGTTCCATACTGTTCTTCATAATATGTTCTACACTCATACTAACACCGTTATCGTTTCTAATATGTCTTAGTTCCATACCGTTCTTCATAATATGTTCTACACTCATACTAACACCGTTATCGTTTCTAATATGTCTTGTTCCATACTGTTCTTCATAATATGTTCTACACTCATACTAACACCGTTATCGTTTCTAATATGTCCTTGTTCCATACTGTTCTTCATAATATGTTCTACACTCATACTAACACCGTTATCGTTTCTAATATGTCCTTGTTCCATACTGTTCTTCATAATATGTTCTACACTCATACTAACACCGTTATCGTTTCTAATATGTCCTTGTTCCATACTGTTCTTCATAATATGTTCTACACTCATACTAACACCGTTATCGTTTCTAATATGTCCTTGTTCCATACTGTTCTTCATAATATGTTCTACACTCATACTAACACCGTTATCGTTTCTAATATGTCTTGTTCCATACTGTTCTTCATAATATGTTCTACACTCATACTAACACCGTTATCGTTTCTAATATGTCCTTGTTCCATACTGTTCTTCATAATATGTTCTACACTCATACTAACACCGTTATCGTTTCTAATATGTCCTTGTTCCATACTGTTCTTCATAATATGTTCTACACTCATACTAACACCGTTATCGTTTCTAATATGTCTTGTTCCATACCGTTCTTCATAATATGTTCTACACTCATACTAACACCGTTATCGTTTCTAATATGTCTTGTTCCATACCGTTCTTCATAATATGTTCTACACTCATACTAACACCGTTATCGTTTCTAATATGTCTAAGTTCCATACCGTTCTTCATAATATGTTCTACACTCATACTAACACCGTTATCGTTTCTAATATGTCTTAGTTCCATACCGTTCTTCATAATATGTTCTACACTCATTCTCACACCGTTATCGTTTCTAATATGTCTTAGTTCCATACCGTTCTTCATAATATGTTCTACACTCTATACTAACACCGTTATCGTTTCTAATATGTCTTAGTTCCATACCGTTCTTCATAATATGTTCTACACTCATACTAACACCGTTATCGTTTCTAATATGTCTTGTTCCATACCGTTCTTCATAATATGTTCTACACTCATACTAACACCGTTATCGTTTCTAATATGTCTAAGTTCCATACCGTTCTTCATAATATGTTCTACACTCATACTAACACCGTTATCGTTTCTAATATGTCTTGTTCCATACCGTTCTTCATAATATGTTCTACACTCATACTAACACCGTTATCGTTTCTAATATGTCCTTGTTCCATACTGTTCTTCATAATATGTTCTACACTCATACTAACACCGTTATCGTTTCTAATATGTCCTTGTTCCATACCGTTCTTCATAATATGTTCTACACTCATACTAACACCGTTATCGTTTCTAATATGTCCTTGTTCCATACATGTTCTTCATAATATGTTCTACACTCATACTAACACCGTTATCGTTTCTAATATGTCTTGTTCCATACTGTTCTTCATAATATGTTCTACACTCATACTAACACCGTTATCGTTTCTAATATGTCCTTGTTCCATACTGTTCTTCATAATATGTTCTACACTCATACTAACACCGTTATCGTTTCTAATATGTCCTTGTTCCATACCGTTCTTCATAATATGTTCTACACTCATACTAACACCGTTATCGTTTCTAATATGTCTTGTTCCATACCGTTCTTCATAATATGTTCTACACTCATTCTAACACCGTTATCGTTTCTAATATGTCTAAGTTCCATACCGTTCTTCATAATATGTTTCTAACACGTTTCTAATATGTCTAAGTTCCATACCGTTCTTCATAATATGTTCTACACCGTTAACATCGTTATCGTTTCTAATATGTCTAAGTTCCATACCGTTCTTCATAATATGTTCTACACTCATACTAACACCGTTATCGTTTCTAATATGTCTTTGTTCCATACCGTTCTTCATAATATGTTCTACACTCATACTAACACCGTTATCGTTTCTAATATGTCTAATTTTCCATACCGTTCTTCATAATATGTTCTACACTCATACTAACACCGTTATCGTTTCTAATATGTCTAAGTTCCATACCGTTCTTCGTTTTTAACACCGTTTCGTTTCTAATATGTCTTATTTCCATACCGTTCTTCATAATATGTTCTACACTCATTATTCAACCGTTATCGTTTCTAATATGTCTTATTTCCATTTGTTCTTCATAATATGTTCTACACTCATTTTAACACCGTTATCTTTCTAATATGTCTCTATTCCATACAGTTCCCCATAATATGTCCTACAACTACGATCACACCGTTATCCTTTCTAATATGTGTTAGATCCATACCGTTCTTAATAATATGTTCTACACCTACTATCACAACGTCATTTTTTCTAATATGTTTTAGTTCCATACCGTTCTTCATAATATGTTCTACACTTATTCTAACACCGTTATCCTTTCTAATATGTCTTATTTCCATACCGTTCTTCATAATATGTTCTACACTCATTCTAACACCGTTATTCTTTCTAATATGTCTTAGTTCCATACCGTTCTTCATAATATGTTCTACACTCATACTATCACACCGTTATTCTTTCTAATATATCTTAGTTCCATACCGTTCTTCATAATATGTTCTACACTCATTCTAACACCGTTATCGTTTCTAATATGTCTTGTTCCATACCGTTCTTCATAATATGTTCTACACTTCTACA
The DNA here is from genome assembly GCF_004210375.1 of Tachypleus tridentatus. NCBI lineage: Eukaryota > Metazoa > Arthropoda > Merostomata > Xiphosura > Limulidae > Tachypleus > Tachypleus tridentatus. The sequence goes on along the minus strand of NC_134828.1, from coordinate 120,685,433 downwards.
CTTACTAACACCGTTTCTTTCTAATATGTCTTTGTTCCATACCGTTCTTCATAATATGTTCTACACTCATACTAACACCGTTATCGTTTCTAATATGTCTAGTTCCATACCGTTCTTCATAATATGTTCTACACTCATACTAACACCGTTATCGTTTCTAATATGTCTTGTTCCATACCGTTCTTCATAATATGTTCTACACTCATACTAACACCGCTATCGTTTCTAATATGTCCTTGTTCCATACTGTTCTTCATAATATGTTCTACACTCATACTAACACCGTTATCGTTTCTAATATGTCCTTGTTCCATACTGTTCTTCATAATATGTTCTACACTCATACTAACACCGTTATCGTTCTAATATGTCCTTGTTCCATACGTTCTTCATAATATGTTCTACACTCATACTAACACCGTTATCGTTTCTAATATGTCCTTGTTCCATACTGTTCTTCATAATATGTTCTACACTCATACTAACACCGTTATCGTTTCTAATATGTCTTGTTCCATACTGTTCTTCATAATATGTTCTACACTCATACTAACACCGTTATCGTTTCTAATATGTCTTATGTTCTTCATAATATGTTCTACACTCATACTAACACCGTTATCGTTTCTAATATGTCTTGTTCCATATGTTCTTCATAATATGTTCTACACTCATACTAACACCGTTATCGTTTCTAATATGTCCTTGTTCCATACTGTTCTTCATAATATGTTCTACACTCATACTAACACCGTTATCGTTTCTAATATGTCTAAGTTCCATACTGTTCTTCATAATATGTTCTACACTCATACTAACACCGTTATCGTTTCTAATATGTCTTGTTCCATACCGTTCTTCATAATATGTTCTACACTCATTCTAACACCGTTATCGTTTCTAATATGTCCTTGTTCCATACCGTTCTTCATAATATGTTCTACACTCATTCTAACCGTTATCCGTTATCGTTCCATACCGTTTTCATAATATGTCTAACACCGTTTCGTTTCATATGTCTTGTTCCCGTTCTTCATAATATGTTCTACACTCATACTAACACCGTTATCGTTTCTAATATGTCTTGTTCCATACCGTTCTTCATAATATGTTCTACACTCATACTAACACCGTTATCGTTTCTAATATGTCTAATGTTCCATACCGTTCTTCATAATATGTTCTACACTCATACTAACACCGTTATCGTTTCTAATATGTCTTGTTCCATACCGTTCTTCATAATATGTTCTACACTCATACCGTTATCGTTTCTAATTCTTCCATAATATGTTCTACACTCATTACTAACACCGTTATCGTTTCTAATATGTCTTAGTTCCATACGTTATCGTTCTTCATAATATGTTCTACACTCATTCTAACACCGTTATCGTTTCTAATATGTCTAAGTTCCATACCGTTCTTCATAATATGTTCTACACTCATACTAACACCGTTATCGTTTCTAATATGTCTTGTTCCATACCGTTCTTCATAATATGTTCTACACTCATACTAACACCGTTATCGTTTCTAATATGTCCTTGTTCCATACTGTTCTTCATAATATGTTCTACACTCATACTAACACCGTTATCGTTTCTAATATGTCTTAGTTCCATACCGTTCTTCATAATATGTTCTACACTCATACTAACACCGTTATCGTTTCTAATATGTCTTGTTCCATACTGTTCTTCATAATATGTTCTACACTCATACTAACACCGTTATCGTTTCTAATATGTTCTTGTTCCATACTGTTCTTCATAATATGTTCTACACTCATACTAACACCGTTATCGTTTCTAATATGTCCTTGTTCCATACTGTTCTTCATAATATGTTCTACACTCATACTAACACCGTTATCGTTTCTAATATGTCCTTGTTCCAAATGTTCTTCATAATATGTTCTACACTCATACTAACACCGTTATCGTTTCTAATATGTTCTAAGTTCCATACCGTTCTTATAATATGTTCTACACTCATACTAACACCGTTATCGTTTCTAATATGTCTTAGTTCCATACCGTTCTTCATAATATGTTCTACACTCATACTAACACCGTTATCGTTTCTAATATGTCTAAGTTCCATACCGTTCTTCATAATATGTTCTACACTCATACTAACACCGTTTCGTTTCTAATATGTCTTGTTCCATACCGTTCTTCATAATATGTTCTACACTCATTACTAACACCGTTATCGTTTCTAATATGTCTCTTGTTCCATACTGTTCTTCATAATATGTTCTACACTCATACTAACACCGTTATCGTTTCTAATATGTCTTGTTCCATACCGTTCTTCATAATATGTTCTACACTCATACTAACACCGTTATCGTTTCTAATATGTCTTGTTCCATACCGTTCTTCATAATATGTTCTACACTCATTCTAACACCGTTATCGTTTCTAATATGTCTTAGTTCCATACCGTTCTTCATAATATGTTCTACACTCATACTAACACCGTTATCGTTTCTAATATGTCTTGTTCCATACCGTTCTTCATAATATGTTCTACACTCATACTAACACCGTTATCGTTTCTAATATGTCCTTGTTCCATACCGTTCTTCATAATATGTTCTACACTCATACTAACACCGTTATCGTTTCTAATATGTCCTTGTTCCATACTGTTCTTCATAATATGTTCTACACTCATACTAACACCGTTATCGTTTCTAATATGTCCTTGTTCCATACTGTTCTTCATAATATGTTCTACACTCATACTAACACCGTTATCGTTTCTAATATGTCCTTGTTCCATACTGTTCTTCATAATATGTTCTACACTCATACTAACACCGTTATCGTTTCTAATATGTCTTGTTCCATACCGTTCTTCATAATATGTTCTACACTCATTCTAACACCGTTATCGTTTCTAATATGTCTAAGTTCCATACCGTTCTTCATAATATGTTCTACACTCATACTAACACCGTTATCGTTTCTAATATATCTTAGTTCCATACCGTTCTTCATAATATGTTCTACACTCATACTAACACCGTTATCGTTTCTAATATGTCTAAGTTTCATACCGTTCTTCATAATATGTTCTACACTTACTATCACACCGTTCTTTTTTCTTTTATGTCTTATTTCCATACCGTTCTTCATAATATGATCTACACTCATTATTCAACCGTTATCGTTTCTAATATGTCTTATTTCCATTTGTTCTTCATAATTTGTTCTACACTCATTTTAACACCGTTATCTATTCTAATATGTCTCTATTCCATACAGTTCTTCATAATATGTTCTACACTCACAATCACACCGTTATCGTTTCTAATATGTGTTAGTTCCATACCGTTCTTCATAATATGTTCTACACCTATACTAACACCGTTATTTTTCTAATATGTTTTAGTTCCATACCGTTCTTCATAATATGTTCTACACTCATTCTAACACCGTTATCGTTTCTAATATGTCTTGTTCCATACCGTTCTTCATAATATGTTCTACACTCATACTACCGTTACTAATACCGTTATAATCACTTCTAATATGTATCGTTTCTAATATGTCTTGTTCCATACCGTTCTTCATAATATGTTCTACACTCACTAACACCGTTATCGTTTCTAATATGTGTTCCATACGTTCTTCATCGTTCTTCATAATATGTTCTACACTCATACATACTAACACCGTTATCGTTTCTAACACCGTTATCGTTTTCTAATTGTTCTACACTCATTTAACATACCGTTCTTCATAATATGTTCTTCTACATGTTCTCATCATACTAACACCGTTATCGTTTCTAATATGTCTTAGTTCCATACCGTTCTTCATAATATGTTCTACACTCATACTAACACCGTTATCGTTTCTAATATGTCTTGTTCCATACCGTTCTTCATAATATGTTCTACACTCATACTAACACCGTTATCGTTTCTAATATGTCCTTGTTCCATACTGTTCTTCATAATATGTTCTACACTCATACTAACACCGTTATCGTTTCTAATATGTCCTTGTTCCATACTGTTCTTCATAATATGTTCTACACTCATACTAACACCGTTATCGTTTCTAATATGTCCTTGTTCCATACTGTTCTTCATAATATGTTCTACACTCATACTAACACCGTTATCGTTTCTAATATGTCCTTGTTCCATACTGTTCTTCATAATATGTTCTACACTCATTCTAACACCGTTATCGTTTCTAATATGTCTAAGTTCCATACCGTTCTTCATAATATGTTCTACACTCATTCTAACACCGTTATCGTTTCTAATATGTCTAAGTTCCATACCGTTCTTCATAATATGTTCTACACTCATACTAACACCGTTATCGTTTCTAATATGTCCTTGTTCCATACTGTTCTTCATAATATGTTCTACACTCTACTAACACCGTTATCGTTTCTAATATGTCTAAGTTCCATACCTGTTCTTCATAATATGTTCTACACTCATTCTAACACCGTTATCGTTTCTAATATGTCTTGTTCCATACCGTTCTTCATAATATGTTCTACACTCATTCTAACACCGTTATCGTTTCTAATATGTCTTAAGTTCCATACCGTTCTTCATAATATGTTCTACACTCATACTAACACCGTTATCGTTTCTAATATGTCTAGTTCCATACCGTTCTTCATAATATGTTCTACACTCATACTAACACCGTTATCGTTTCTAATATGTCTAAGTTCCATACCGTTCTTCATAATATGTTCTACACTCATACTAACACCGTTATCGTTTCTAATATGTCTTTGTTCCATACCGTTCTTCATAATATGTTCTACACTCATTATTAAACCGTTATCGTTTCTAATATGTCTTATTTCCATTTGTTCTTCATAATATGTTCTACACTCATTCTAACACCGTTATCGTTTCTAATATGTCTCTATTCCATACAGTTCTTCATAATAATATGTTCTACATACCGTTCTTCATAATATGTTCGTTATCCTTTCTACCGTTATCGTTTCTAATATGTCTTAGTTCCATACCGTTCTTCATAATAATATGTTCTACACCTACTATCACACCGTTATTTTTTCTAATATGTCTTAGTTCCATACCGTTCTTCTTAATATGTTCTACACTCATCATTCTAACACCGTTATCTTTCTAATATGTATTAGTTGTATACCGTTCTTCATAATATGTTCTACACTTACTATCACACCGTTATTCTTTCTATTATATCTTATTTACATACCGTTCTTATAATATGTTCTACACTCATTCTAGCTTCGTTATCCTTTCTAATATGTATTAGTTGTATACCGTTCTTCATAATATGTTCTACACTCATACTAACACCGTTATCTTTTCTATTATATCTTATTTACATACCGTTCTTTATAATATGTTCTACACTCATTCTAACACCGTTATCGTTTCTAATATGTCTTAGTTCCATACCGTTCTTCATAATATGTTCTACACTCATACTAACACCGTTATCGTTTCTAATATGTCTTGTTCCATACCGTTCTTCATAATATGTTCTACACTCATACTAACACCGTTATCGTTTCTAATATGTCCTTGTTCCATACTGTTCTTCATAATATGTTCTACACTCATACTAACACCGTTATCGTTTCTAATATGTCCTTGTTCCATACTGTTCTTCATAATATGTTCTACACTCATACTAACACCGTTATCGTTTCTAATATGTCCTTGTTCCATACAGTTCTTCATAATATGTTCTACACTCATACTAACACCGTTATCGTTTCTAATATGTCTTGTTCCATACTGTTCTTCATAATATGTTCTACACTCATACTAACACCGTTATCGTTTCTAATATGTCCTTGTTCCATACAGTTCTTCATAATATGTTCTACACTCATACTAACACCGTTATCGTTTCTAATATGTCTAAGTTCCATACCGTTCTTCATAATATGTTCTACACTCATACTAACACCGTTATCGTTTCTAATATGTCCTTGTTCCATACTGTTCTTCATAATATGTTCTACACTCATACTAACACCGTTATCGTTTTCTAATATGTCGTTATCGTTTCTTGTTCCATACTGTTCTTCATAATATGTTCTACACTCATACTAACACCGTTATCGTTTCTAATATGTCTTGTTCCATACCGTTCTTCATAATATGTTCTACACTCATACTAACACCGTTATCGTTTCTAATATGTCCTTGTTCCATACTGTTCTTCATAATATGTTCTGCACTCATACTAACACCGTTATCGTTTCTAATATGTTCTTGTTCCATACTGTTCTTCATAATATGTCCTACACTCATACTAACACCGTTATCGTTTCTAATATGTCCTTGTTCCATACTGTTCTTCATAATATGTTCTACACTCATACTAACACCGTTATCGTTTCTAATATGTCTTGTTCCATACCGTTCTTCATAATATGTTCTACACTCATACTAACACCGTTATCGTTTCTAATATGTCTAAGTTCCATACCGTCCTTCATAATATGTTCTTCACTCACACTAACACCGTTATTCTTTTTACTATATCTTAGTTCTATACCGTTCTTCATAATATGTTCTACACTCATACTAACACCGTTATCGTTTCTAATATGTCTAAGTTCCATACCGTTCTTCATAATATGTTCTACACTACACTATCACACCGTTATTCTTTTCTAATATGTCTTATTTCCATACCGTTCTTCATAATATGTTCTACACTCATTCTACACCGTTATCGTTTCTAATATGTCTTACCGTTCTTCCATACCGTTCTTCATCGTTTCTAATATGTCCTTAGTTCCATACCGTTCTTCATAATATGTTCTACACTTACTATCACCACACCGTTATTGTTTCTAATATGTCTTAGTTCCATACCGTTCTTCATAATATGTTCTACACTCATACTAACACCGTTATATTTTTCTAATATGTCTTATGTCTTATTCCATACCGTTCTTCATAATATGTTCTACACTCATACTAACACCGTTATCGTTTCTAATATCTTAGTTCCATACCGTTCTTCATAATATGTTCTACACTCATACTAACACCGTTATCGTTTCTAATATGTCCTTGTTCCATACCGTTCTTCATAATATGTTCTACACTCATACTAACACCGTTATCGTTTCTAATATGTCCTTGTTCCATACCGTTCTTCATAATATGTTCTACACTCATACTAACACCGTTATCGTTTCTAATATGTCCTTGTTCCATACTGTTCTTCATAATATGTTCTACACTCATACTAACACCGTTATCGTTTCTAATATGTCCTTGTTCCATACTGTTCTTCATAATATGTTCTACACTCATACTAACACCGTTATCGTTTCTAATATGTCTAAGTTCCATACCGTTCTTCATAATATGTTCTACACTCATACTAACACCGTTATCGTTTCTAATATGTCCTTGTTCCATACCGTTCTTCATAATATGTTCTACACTCATACTAACACCGTTATCGTTTCTAATATGTCCTTGTTCCATACCGTTCTTCATAATATGTTCTACACTCATACTAACACCGTTATTCTTTTTACTATATCTTAGTTCCATACCGTTCTTCATAATATGTTCTACACTCATACTAACACCGTTATCGTTTCTAATATGTCCTTGTTCCATACTGTTCTTCATAATATGTTCTACACTCATACTAACACCGTTATCGTTTCTAATATGTCCTTGTTCCATACTGTTCTTCATAATATGTTCTACACTCATACTAACACCGTTATCGTTTCTAATATGTCCTTGTTCCATACAGTTCTTCATAATATGTTCTACACTCATACTAACACCGTTATCGTTTCTAATATGTCTAAGTTCCATACCGTTCTTCATAATATGTTCTACACTCATTCTAACACCGTTATCGTTTCTAATATGTCTATGTTCCATATCGTTCTTCATAATATGTTCTACACTCTACTAACACCGTTATCGTTTCTAATATGTCTTACCGTTTTCCATACTGTTCTTCATAATATGTTCTACACTCATACTAACACCGTTATCGTTTCTAATATGTCCTTGTTCCATACTGTTCTTCATAATATGTTCTACACTCATACTAACACCGTTATCGTTTCTAATATGTTCTTGTTCCATACCGTTCTTCATAATATGTTCTACACTCATACTAACACCGTTATCGTTTCTAATATGTCCTTGTTCCATACTGTTCTTCATAATATGTTCTACACTCATACTAACACCGTTATTCGTTTCTAATATGTCTTGTTCCATACCGTTCTTCATAATATGTTCTACACTCATACTAACACCGTTATCGTTTCTAATATGTCCTTGTTCCATACTGTTCTTCATAATATGTTCTACACTCATACTAACACCGTTATCGTTTCTAATATGTCCTTGTTCCATACTGTTCTTCATAATATGTTCTACACTCATACTAACACCGTTATCGTTTCTAATATGTCCTTGTTCCATACTGTTCTTCATAATATGTTCTACACTCATACTAACACCGTTATCGTTTCTAATATGTCCTTGTTCCATACAGTTCTTCATAATATGTTCTACACTCATTCTAACACCGTTATCGTTTCTAATATGTCTAAGTACCATACCGTTCTTCATAATATGTTCTACACTCATACTAACACCGTTATCGTTTCTAATATGTCCTTGTTCCATACCGTTCTTCATAATATGTTCTACACTCATTCTAACACCGTTATCGTTTCTAATATGTCTTGTTCCATACCGTTCTTCATAATATGTTCTACACTCATACTAACACCGTTATCGTTTCTAATATGTCTTGTTCCATACTGTTCTTCATAATATGTTCTACACTCATACTAACACCGTTATCGTTTCTAATATGTCTTGTTCCATACCGTTCTTCATAATATGTTCTACACTCATACTAACACCGTTATCGTTTCTAATATGTCCTTGTTCCATACAGTTCTTCATATGTTCTACACTCATACTAACACCGTTATCCTTTCTAATATGTCTTAGTTCCATACCGTTCTTCATAATATGTTCTACACTCATACTAACACCGTTATCGTTTCTAATATGTCCTTGTTCCATACTGTTCTTCATAATATGTTCTACACTCATACTAACACCGTTATCGTTTCTAATATGTCCTTGTTCCATACTGTTCTTCATAATATGTTCTACACTCATACTAACACCGTTATCGTTTCTAATATGTCCTTGTTCCATACTGTTCTTCATAATATGTTCTACACTCATACTAACACCGTTATTGTTTCTAATATGTCTTAGTTCCATACCGTTCTTCATAATATGTTCTACACTCATACTAACACCGTTATCGTTTCTAATATGTCTTGTTCCATACCGTTCTTCATAATATGTTCTACACTCATTCTAACACCGTTATCGTTTTAATATGTCTAAGTTCCATACCGTTCTTCATAATATGTTCTACAGTCATTATAACACTGGTATCCTTTCTAAAATGTGTGAAATATCTGACTTAAGTTCAACAGATATGCGATGCAAGTGTAAGTACCACCATAATGTCAGTAAAACATCTGACTAGTTTTCAACAGAAGTGTGGGCAGAACACCGATAGCTCATTGTATTTTTGTGCTTTACTTTAAACAAAGATTTCTTGATAGAAATAATCTTTATAATTTCGGGATTACCTAGTAGAATCGCTATGTTCAAATTAAAAAAAACCCATAAAACTACAAATAAAGGGTTACCATGGAAATATGATGTAATAATTTTCCAATGACCGTAGAAATAGTGTTATAGTTACCGAGTTACTGTATAAACACAATGCAACAGTTATCAGGTTATCGCAGATACAGTGTAATAATTACCATGTCACCGTAGAAACACAAAGTAATAGTTACCAAATTACCGTAGAAACACAATGAAATAGTTACCAAGTTACCGTAGGAACAAAGTGATATTGTTACGAAGTTACCTTGTAGACATACTGCGTAATAGTTACCAAGTTACCTTGTAGAAATACTGCGTAATAGCTGCTTAGTTGCTGTGTACAAAGAATATAATCATTTGCAGCTGACCGTGTGAAATATGTTTTGTTTGTATTTAACGATTTAATAGTTTGTACGTGTTTAGATATTACCGAACGTTTGTAAAGAAAATTCCATGACAGTGAAATTTTTTGGACTTCATGTAATTAACTGAAATGTTTCTAAAGAAGAAAATATATATTAAATACAGTTTAACCCAAATAAGGTGGAATAAACAGAAGTATTTCAAGGCTTTAGAAAATAATAAAAAATTGGAGAAAAGGATAAATAGGATAAATATTATATTTTTTACAGAAATCCATACATAAAGATTACTTACTCACTATAAAATATCAGGTCTACGGATTTACAAGTCTAAAATTAGGGGTTTGATTTCCCTCGCTCGACACAGCAGATAGCCCGATTTAGCTTTGCTACTAGAAACGCATACATTCGCTCCGAAATATTAGCACTTATAAAGTCAGGAGTTTTTTATAAACATAAATGTTTAAAGTTGTATAAGAAATAACTGCTTAACTATAAGTTGGACAGTATCTGACCCAAAATTTGGAATGTCGGACTATGATTCTGAGCCACATCACACTCTGGTTGTGTTGAAAGAGTAACAGTTAGATTTCATGAGCGTAGCCCTAAAACCAGAAATAGGTGATGACTATCTATCTGATGTCTAATTTATTAGTTCCAAAATTAGGGTTAGCTAATCCAGATAGTTCTAGTGTAATCTTCTTTGGAATATTTGCACTAGTTCACACACACGGTAAATTAATGTATCGTATATGACTCATCTAGCTGTAGTGTTAAGAAACTTAAATAAATTATGTTAGTTTTTTAACATTAGAACTATATTAATTTATTTTGTGTATGCCTTGTTTGTTTGTCCGAAACTCCTTCCAAAGCTTTAGAATTAGCAGGAACAAATTTAGCATTCTTGGTCGGAATGGCCAGAGGAAAGGTTATTTAACAATATTGCACAATCCCTCTGCTACAAGGTACTAAGGGGGTACAAATGCTCGTTAAAGGTTGCCCAGTCATGAAGGTTACAGGAATCAGTTTTCAGAATGTTGGACACCAATTTGACATCAGAGTTTGTGTTGCCTACTTCTATTGGTTAAAACAGTGTTCATAACCCCTTCATAAACTAGCGTAAGCAGAAGACCGTGTTGTGTCCTAACCAGTTTCTTTTGTTTTAGCTACGACCCATTTGGGGTAGCTATAGAAATAACTAAGGATAATGGAGAAACATAATTGATATATTAGACCCTTTTGGTATCATGATACGGTCTTGAAACAGAGCAGCGTAATGTGTCTATTTGATGTTAATTGAGAACAATTTCCAACCAAAAGCAAAATGAGCGTCATCCAACAATAACGACCGAATAGTACGCGGCATCACGAGCGTCATCCAACAATAAGAACCTAGCAATATGCAGCATCACGAGCGTTATCTAACAATAAGAACCTAGCAATATGCAGCATCACGAGCGTTATCCAACAATATGAACTGAAGAGTATGTGAAATCACTTGTTTTATCCAACAATAAAAACCAATCAGTATGTGAAATCACATTTGTTATTATCCAACAATAAGAACCGAACAGTATGTGGAATCACTAGTGTTATCCAACAATAAGAATCGAACAGTATGTGGAATCACTAGTGTTATCCAACAATAAGAACCGAACAGTATGTGAAATCACTAGTGTTATCCAACAATAAGAACCGAACAGAATGTGGAATCACTAATGTTATCCAACAATAAGAACCAAATAGTATGTGGAATCACTAGTGTTATCCAACAATAAGAACCAAATAGTATGTGGATTCACTAGTGACGCTGAACTGTAACGACCAAACAAAACTTAGTATTACATGTAATGTTCATGAAACAGGACCAATAACTATTTAAATAATATTATTTACTACTGACCATCCTGGGTTTCAGAGTGTGTTTAATCGTACATAATCTGTTGAAAGTTGCTACAATTTAGAACTTTCAATTAAAATTAAGCCAGATGAGTTCTAATATTCAAGATAACATTTGAACGTTATATATAACGGATGAAGACAGAGAAACCACATGCTTAATGTGATTGTTTTAATGAGGAAAGCCTTTCTAAGGCTGACTTTCAAAATGGTTTTGGTAAACGTTTCTTATGTGCAACAAATTATGATAGAATCATCTTAAATATAGATTTTCTCTACGTATGTTTCAATTAATAGTTTGAACACTATAATGCACTTTCCCTTATCAATGGCTGGCATTTAGATATATAGTTAAGAATTGATATATTGTAATATATTCTACTCATGAGTTACCGTATTTGACAAAATTCCTCCTCGGAGTACCGTATCATAGATTGAATACAATATAAAACCCCTGGTGGGTAAATATATGACGATATGATCTTGTTTTAGTTCAAAATTACAACATAGATATGAATAACTGCCAACATGTTTCCAACTAATAACTTTGTACACTTGAGATACACCATACATATGAATAACTGCCAACAGGTTTCCAACTAATAACTTTGTACACTTGAGATACACCATAGATATGAATAACTGCCAACATGTTTCCAACTAATAACCTTGTACACTTGAGATACACCATAGATATGAAAAACTGCTAACAAGTTGCACACTTTTAGAGTTCTCCGTGACCAAAACCAAATGAACTTTGTCCAAGCCACGATACACTCTGAAGACTCATTATTATTATCATATATAATAAGATTTAATACCACATTTGTTTCCTGTTGAAAACATGTTACTTTCGCTCGCTTTACGTCACATATAAGCAAAGGATTTTGTCTGAACATTTCTTCACTGACAAACACACTTAAACAAACCTAATTTGTGTTTTCTGTAATACTGATAATGTCATGACCGTTGACGTACTTTTAAATACAACACGTTAAGGTGTGATGTTAATTTGGACAGGAAAGTATTTGTTTATGAACCACTTGTAAATTAGAATTCCCAGTAACTTAAAAAAAAAGTAAATACCGATTATTTTTAGGAAGAAACTATAATGCTACATCATCTACAATAGATTATTTTAGGAAGAAACTATAACGCTACATCATCTACAATAGATTATTTTAGGAAGAAACTATAACGCTACATCATCTACAATAGATTATTTTAGGAAGAAACTATAATGCTACATCATCTACAATAGATTATTTTAGGAAGAAACTATAATGCTACATCATCTACAATAGATTATTTTAGGAAGAAACTATAACGCTACATCATCTGCAATAGAGTACAAGTAGTAGTGAACATTCTTAAAGAAGATTTCTGATTCGCGTTCTAAGGTTTAATATCTCTCAAATTGTTTTTCATAGTTGTAATGTAAGTAATATATCATTGCTGACTTACTGAGGACGTTTTATGACTTTACTGAATCAACCATTAGTCACAGTAGATTTTAACAAGACCCAGCACTGGATCATGTAGAAAAGGTATTCTTAAATCAATACTTGGTAGAAGATACACACCAACGAAACGCTTGGTAAAAAACAATAAACCACTTTGATTTTTGTCTTTGGGGACATTAAGAATACCTTAAAAGTTCATTTAGGGTGATTTTTGTATCGATTTCTTTATTATAGTTGTCACGTAACTTTTCCAGCTACAATTTGTAGATTCAGTGTTTATTGGTTAATTGAAACCACGTGACAGGTTAAAGGAACTATGTACGACAACCTTAGTATTCGTCTGAGTATTTTTGTTTTATTTATTTTAGGCTGTTCATCTCACAGGATAATTTCAAAGTGATTGTCTACAGTACATAATACCTTTACCTTGTTTAACAGCTAATTGTTTTCAACTTGTCTTCTTGTAGGAAGGAAGCATTAACATTAAATATTTAGAGACAAGTCTTTCAAGTGTACTTATAGTGTGAACACTAACACAGACAAATAAGAAGAGAACCAGTTGAATTTATATATATTTATAACATATGAGATCAACTTGTTTGCTTCTGCTAGTGAGGTAAGAAGCACAGTAATTATTTATAACGTTTACCACCTTCGAGCTGGCGACAACTTGCAATATAGACTATGTAAGATATAAATTAAAATGACTAACTTTAATACACCACTTTATAGCAACTGGGAAAACTATAAAGAAATAGTAAAATAAGCGGAATAACAATAGCGATACACTTGAACAATATTACGTCAAGAAAGAGAACAGAGAAATAGATATTTTATATTCTTACACAATAAAACTTTTGTGATAATTTTATTTCATAAATTAAAATTTTATCATTGTTTATTGTTAGATTATATTATTATTACTTTTTTTTTTATTATTTAAGCCTCGTAACTTCGATCCAAACTTCTATTCGAAGTCTATGCAAAAAAACGTAATAACATACACTAATGGCCAAAAGTATATGAACACCCCTTCTAATTAGTGGCTTCAACTATTTAAGCCACACCCATCGTTAACAGGTGCATAAAATCAAGCATACAGCCATGCAATCTCCATAGACAAACATTGACAGTAGTATGAGTCGTACTGAAGAGCTCAGTGACTTTCAACGTGGCACTGTCATAGGATGCCACCTTTACAACACGTCAGTTCGTCAAATTTCTACCCTGCTAGAGCTGCCCCGGTCAATGTAAGTGCTGTTTTTGTGAAGTGGATACGTCTTGGAGCAACAACAGCTCAGCCACGAATGTAATTGCTGAGTGCTGAAGCACATAGCGTTTAAATATCGTCTGTTGACAGTTGCAACACTCACTGCCGAATTTCAAACTGCTTCTGGAAGCAACGTCAGCACAAGAACTGTTCATCGGCAGCTGAAGTGGGGTAGCACACCGCCATTGGACTCTGGAGCAGTGGAAACGCGTTCTCTGGAGTGATGAATCACGCTTTACTATTTGGCAGTCTGACGGACAAATCTGGGTTTGGCAGACACCAGAAGAACGCTACTTGCATAGTACCAGCTGGTCTGAGGCTGTTTTTCATGGTTTGGGCTGGGCTCTTTAGTCCCAGTGAAATCTTAATGCTATAGTATACAATTACATTCTAGGGAATTGTACTTCCAACTTTGTGGCAACAGTGTTGGGAAGACCCTTTTTTTGTTTCAGCGTAACAATGCCCCCGTTAAAAAAGCGAGGTCCATAAAGACATGGTTTGCTGAGGTTGGTGTGGAAGAACTTGACTTGCCTGCACAGAACCCTGATTTCACACATCTTTGCCGTCAAACGATTTATAAATTAGTTCATTTAACGCCATACATTCTATTTACCAGAAGGTGAAAAAAAATTGACTAAGTAGTTACTGAAAGTGTTTTTATGGTATAGTAATAAAACTGTCAAAACAAATGTACCGAATCGCTGAGATATCGTTTGAGTTTAAGTAGTTTGTTTACTGAAAATGTTTACTAGGAATAATATTTAAGTATAAGTAGGCTATTTACAGGAAGTGTTTTTATGATATATTCTTAGTAATAAGACTGGCAAACAAATGTACGTAATCGTTGGAATAACATTTAAGTAAGTTGTTTACTGGAAATAACATTTGAGTTTAAGTAGATTGTTTACTGGAAATAACATTTGAGCTAAAGTAGGTTGTTTACTGGAAATAACATTTGAGTTTAAGTAGGTTGTTTACTGGAAATGTTTTAAGTGGTTAAGTTACATGTAGGAAGGGTAAATTATTAGTTATCAAAACAATAAATTTTTCCAGTGTTGATAATGAAAACCTAGCCCGACTATGAATAAAATAAAATTTATTAAAAATATGGAATTATATGTTTTAATTCGGAAACGAAAAGTATATATCTTCATTGTTGTTTTCGAATACTACAAAAATAGCTCTCTGTGTTCTACCTAACCAAGCTATCGAAACCCAGTTTTTAACACAAACATATATTACTGTGCTACCAGGGGCTGTATTCCTTGAAGTAAAATAAAATGATTTTTAAAACTTACGAATATCAAAGCTGTAACAAATGTTTTTCCTTTTGTTTTTCGCTTTAAAAATATGAAAGAAATTAAAATTAGAATATGTAAATAAACTGACACGAGACAATCACATATATATTTGTCAACACACACAATTCCAGACAATCACATATATATTTGTCAACACACACAGTTCCAGACAATCACATATATATTTGTCAACACACACAGTTCCAGACAATCACATATATATTTGTCAACACACACAGTTCTAGACAATCACATATATATTTGTCAACACACACAGTTCCAGACAATCACATATATATATTTGTCAACACACACAGTTCCAGACAATCACATATATATTTGTCAACACACACAGTTCCAGACAATCACATATATATTTGTCAACACACACAGTTCCAGACAATCACATATATATTTGTCAACACACACAGTTCCAGACAATCACATATATATTTGTCAACACACACAGTTCCAGACAATCACATATATATTTGTCAACACACACAGTTCCAGACAATCACATATATATATTTGTCAACACACACAGTTCCAGACAATCACATATATATTTGTCAACACACACAGTTCCAGACAATCACATATATATTTGTCAACACACACAGTTCCGTGTCGTGAAGCCAAAACAACTTCGAACTTCAAATACCAAATTTTAAGACAATCAATTAAAAACGCCTAAGTTATAACATCTACAAATGTTATTCAGTTTTTCCATCACACTTTTTTTTATATCACCCAAAAGTATCAAAACTTTGATAGAAACAAACTTAAATTTTGCTTAACAGAAACACGTACTTGAGTAATGTGTCCTTTTTTAAACTTTGGTACAATGAAAGATCCTACCAAATACAACTAACAGCTTCACTTGATGTAAATATTTCCAGATGTTGAAAGTTATTTTCAACAAAAACCTCTCAAATGTGATAAAACTTTTCGGTTCACCTACATCACGTGAACTATCGACATTTTTACTACCTATAAGTAACATTTGAACGTTTCCTCATTTTTGGTCATTCAGAGTAAAGATTGCTGATTTAGAGCAGCAAAACTATAAGGTGAATTGTTTGTTTTGAATTTCGCACAGAGCTACACGAGGGCTATCTGCGCTAGCCGTCCCTAATTTAGCAGTGTAAGACTAGAGGAAAGGCAGCTAGTCATCACCACTCACCGCCAACTATTGGGTTACTCTTTTACCAACAAATAGTAGGATTGACCTTCACTTTATAACGCCCTCACGACTGAAAGGGCAAGCATGTTTGGTGTGACGGGGATTCGAACCAACGATTCTCGGATTACGAGTCGAATGCCTTAATCACTTGTCCATGCTGGGCCATTATAAGGTGAAAGGACGCGTAGATACGTAAGTGTCAATTAGGCCAAGTCAACCGGATAGGCAGTTATAGATAGTTTTTCAATAGAATCATAACAGTTGACAGTTATTTTTGATTATTCTTTGCCAACTTTGCATCATATATTTACCAAGAGTTATGAAATTATCCTAATTATAAAGTATTTAGTGTCACGTGTTATATTTGCAATTAGCATAAATAATGATACTTGAAACTGCTGTTCCAACTGGAAGCGGGTGATGACAAAAACTGTTAATCTAAATTTTACGGCGTTGTTGTAAAGCAAGCTTTTAGCATAATTTTGGAGAGGCAAAACTACCACCATATATTTTAATGAATCCAGTTGGTTCTGTAGAGTAAAAGTTTATTCCGTATAAAGGCGTTGCGATCCTAAAACTAATATTGGTTACTATCGAGTGTTACTTTCTTATTTGGAATGCTTTGTTGGTATGTGTTAACAAAAATAATCATAATATCTAGTTAGAAACAAATTAGGTATGATAAAAGGTGAGACCAAAAAACATCGAGTTTGCGACTTAAAGAAATGAAATCAAATATTTATCCATTAGCTAATTAGGCCGAGCATTTTGTTTTACCTACCATTATGCCCCAAGTTGAGAAGAATACACAGGGTGCTTAACTTATAATAAAATATTCGCTGATTCTTCTCAATGATGTAATTGTAGTTTCCAGTTTAATCACCAATTCCGATTTTATTTCATTAAGTCGCACAATCAACTTGGTCGCACATTTTTACATTTAAGGTAAATTTTATTAGATATGTTTAAGTGTTAAACGAACTGTGATACAGTTTTTACTATACCTTTGTTATAAGAAAAAATGATTTACTACACCCATCACAAAATATCTGCCATGACGTATGGCGTTGAAACTGCACGATTTACACATGCAATACTTTGACCCTACTTATTATTATTATCACTATGTTATAGATCTTAAGGACAAACAGTTAGTTTCAGCTAACAGAAAAGTTTATAAATTTTTAACTGTAGAGAGCATTTAAATTTGGCACCTGAAAAGATAAAGATTTAAAATTTGGCATTTTAAAAGTGTTTAACTCGTATTGACATCTACCCATCGTCCTAGCTATTTGTTATATACATTAATTAAAACATGAAAAGTGTTTAAAAGTTATAACAACATAATATACTGTTTAGGAGCAACAAAAAACATATTGGTCCATTTCGACTGTCTCATCCTCTAAGCCAAACTAAACCTATCAAAAACATTTAAATCCAGTCCATATATATATACCCAGTTTTCTTTTGGAATAACTCAAATTTACTGCCTATACAACATCTGAAGGCAACCCATTTCGTAGACCAACAACTGTATTTGAAGTTTGAAAATGTGATAAGTAAAGACGGCTTTTACCTTGCCAAAATCTATATTTGAGTCCCATATGTGTCTATAATCCTCTCTCTTAAGTATGAAAACATTGATACATCAACATTACCAATTACTTGTAAAATGTTAAACACTTCAATCAGATCTCCTCTAACAATTTTAAGAATGTTAATCTCTACTGACATAACAATCCTTCCATCAGTAGAACCACTCTTGTAACCTTTCTCTAAACCCTTTACAAAAATTAAATGTCTTTTTAAGGTAAAGAGCCCAAGACTGATTACATTAATCTAAATGCAGCTTAAACAGTTTTTCCACAATAAAATTATAACTTGTTTAGAGTTCTCTTCAATATTTCTTTATATACGCATTGCTTGGATGGTTTCAAAGACTGATTAATTATTACACCATGACACTGTTAAGGGTTACTGCAATAAAAATTATGCTTATGTTTTAAATTATGATAAACCACGTGCAGTATCTTGGATTTGTCATAACTAAAATCCATCTGCCAATTATTTGCCCAACTCACTAATTCATCTAACTCCTATTGTAAAGCATCAGCGTCCTCTCCACAGCCAGCAACATCCAATGCCTCGATACTATCAGCACATTTGAACAATTTATTGACTATTCCTTCAACTATGGTATTGATGTAAACTAAAATTGGCAATGGTCTTAAGGTTGAGGTACCCCGAGGTACCACACTTGTGACATTAATCCTATTTGACTGAACTCTGTATATAACAACACTCGCCTTTCTTCCATCCAGCTACTTTTCTATCGAATTTGCTAACTTATCCCCAACACACCAATAGAGACAAGTTTTTATGAGCTTTTTATGTCGCACTTTCTGAAATGCTTTCTGAAAATCTAGATATACCAAATCTACATCCTTACCCTCGTCTACATTTGCAGTAACATTTTCAAAGCATGTCAAAAGATTTGTAGGACAAATTTTCTCTAAGTAAAACTACTGTTGACTCTCCGATACAGTTCTAAGCTTTGTTGACTTTCCGATACAGTTCTAAGCTTTGTTAAATGAGTTTGCAAAGTATATTTTATAAAAAAAAAACTATCTAGAACTTTTCACAGAACTTATGTAAGACTAAAAGGATTATAATTACAGAGACTATTTCTATTAACTCCCTTGAAAATAGGAGTGAAATTAGCTAATTTACAGTCTATTACTACCTATCTATTATTCAAGTACTTACAAAAATGTTGGTATTTTTACATTACTTTTCCTGCAAAAAACATCCAAAGAGTCCGGCCCTTAAAAACAGTCATTGGTAAGAATGAGTATTCTTAAAACTACAGGATATTGGTAAGAATGAGTATCTTTAAAACTACAGATCATTGGTAAGAATGAGTATCTTTAAAACTACAGATCATTGGTAAGAATGAGTATCTTTAAAACTACAGATCATTGGTAAGAATGAGTATCTTTAAAACTACAGATCATTGGTAAGAATGAGTATTTTAAAACTACAGGTCATTGGTAAGAATAAGTATCTTTAAAACTACAGGTCATTGGTAAGAATGAGTATCTTTAAAACTACAGGTCATTGGTAAGAATAAGTATCTTTAAAACTACAGATCATTGGTAAGAATGAGTATCTTTAAAACTACAGGTCATTGGTAAGAATGAGTATCTTTAAAACTACAGGTCATTGGCAAGAATAAGTATCTTTAAAACTACAGGTCATTGGTAAGAATAAGTATCTTTAAAACTACAGGTCATTGGTAAGAATAAGTATCTTTAAAACTACAGGTCATTGGTAAGAATAAGTATCTTTAAAACTACAGGTCATTGGTAAGAATGAGTATCTTTAAAACTACAGATCATTGGTAAGAATGAGTATCTTTAAAACTACAGGTCATTGGTAAGAATAAGTATCTTTAAAACTACAGATCATTGGTAAGAATGAGTATCTTTAAAACTACAGGTCATTGGTAGGAGTATTTTTAAAACGTACAGGTCATTGGTAAGAATAAGTATCTTTAAAACGTACAGGAAATTCGAGAAAAATAATTATAAGAAATGAGTATATCTTTGATTAAAAATAACTCTTCAGAAAGCCTTACCTTAATAACTGGAGATGACGAAGCGTAAGCAACAAAACAAAGCAACAACACTGAAGTGACGTGCATTGTGATCCTGTGACCAGGTCTTGAAGAGTTAAGAATGGTTTCGGTGGAAGGTGTTTCGTTCGTACCGCTGTCTATCGCCGCACGACTTTACTGACCGATCTTGATCTAATCACCTACTTTATAGTATGACCGCTAGATGGCGATAAACTTTCAACCTCTGTTCTCGCCCACTTATTACGCAAACAACTTCAAGTATCCTATTGCTCAGTATTTGCTTTGCTCGATTAATCATATATTTGTTATTTTTTTCAGAGGTTATAGATCCAATGATTTTTAAGGGCCGGGAAAGATTACATGTTAAGTTACTTATAAACAGTAACATAAGTAATATCATCTTTTTTTTTTAATAGGTTGGTTTTTATAACGAACTTACCACCGAACACACATATTTACTACCGAACACACATATTTAGACTGGAAAACAGTTGAGTCTCAATACATATAGACATGCAGCATATACAATACCATCTTTACACAGACGTGGAATTTTAACCCACTTATTTATCGTTTAATTTAAAATTCATTGTGTAATGTGTAACAATACTAGGATATATTTTAGAATTTCAACCTCTATCAATCTGACTGCTGCACTTACTTCGTTGTTTATCTTATCAAATAATCCATATTGCATGGCTAATACATAGATTTATACATTTCTCACCAACATCAAGTGTTTTGATGTGGATTAATAACTTTATAATTATACATCTGACGAATAATGCTCAAATAAAATTATAATTATTTATAATTAAATTCATGGAAAATTACGTTTACGTAATAATAGACTTATGTTACATTAAAATTATGTAATATC
Source organism: Tachypleus tridentatus (assembly GCF_004210375.1). Lineage (NCBI taxonomy): Eukaryota > Metazoa > Arthropoda > Merostomata > Xiphosura > Limulidae > Tachypleus > Tachypleus tridentatus. Next base: position 120,663,744 of record NC_134828.1, on the reverse strand, counting down.
ACACTCATGTAGAATTATACTTACATAAAATTATACATCCGTAAAATTATACTTCTATAAAATTAAACTCATTAAATTATACAGAAAAAATCATACTTAGTTAAAACTATATTTTTCTAAACTTATGCAGAATTAAACTCATATGAAATTATATTTATGTAAAATTGCACTTTTATAAAATAAAACCCGTATAATTATATTCACATAAAATTTTAAATTAAGCAAAATTAAACTGATGTGAGATTACAGTTATATAAAAATATAATGAAGTAATATAACACTCATCTGTAATAATACTCATGCATTTTTATCCTTATTTAAAATACTTATGTAAAAACTATACTCACGTAAAAGTATACTTATATAAAATTACACTTATGAAAACTTATACAAAGGTAAAATTATACTTACTTATAATTTATCCATATAAATTTATACTAAAGTAAAATTATAATCATGTAAAACAATACATGTGTAAAATTATAATAATGTAAAACAATACATATGTAAAATTATAATAATGTAAAACAATACATATGTAAAATTATAATCATGGAAAATCATACTGATGTAAGCTTATGCCCACCCATGTATAAAATTATAATTATGTAAATTTATACTCATGTACAATATTCTAACCTAAAATTATACTTATGTAAAATTAAATCATGTAAATTTATATTCATGTTAAAGTATACTTTAGAAAATAATACCCATGTAAAATTAAGCTCACGTAAAATTATAACTTACATGAAATTAAATTCATGTAAAATTACGTTCATGTAGCGGTATATTTGTGTAAAAAAGGAAGCTTATACTCATTTAAAATTATACTACTGTCACATTATATTTATAATTTCAAAACATGTAAAATTACACTGATCAAAATTAAACTCATGTACAATTGTACCATAAAATATTATATTGAAGTAATATAACATTCGTGTAAAATTATACTTCTGTAAAATAATAGTTATGTTTCCAACTAATTACTTTGTACACTTGAGATACACCATAGATATGAAAAACTGCTAACAAGTTGCACACTTGTAGAGTTCTCCGTGACCAAAACCAAATGAACTTTGTCCAAGCCACGATACACTCTGAAGACTCATTATTATTATCATATATAATAAGATTTAATACCACATTTGTTTCCTGTTGAAAGCATGTTACTTTCGCTCGCTTTACGTCACATATAAGCAAAGGATTTCGTCTGAACATTTCTTCACTGAAAACACACTTAAACTAACCTAATTTATGTTTTCTGTAATACTGATAATGTCATGGCCGTTGACGTACTTTTAAATACAACACGTTAAGGTGTGATGTTAATTTGGACAGGAAAGTATTTGTTTATGAACTACTTGTATGTTACAATGATACTCAAATAAATTTATACTCGGGTAAATTGATACATTGCAAAATGTTATTAATTTAGAATTATACTCATGTAAAACTATACTCAGGTAAATTATAGCTATGTGAAATTATACTCAACGTAAAACTAAATTTAAGTAAAATAATAATAAAGCACGTTCACACCAACAAAACGTTTTTAGTTCAGTCAAACTGGATTAGACTAGAAAGCCTTAACCCACCTGGCCACATGAAATAATACTAATGTAAAATTATACTCAAGTAAAATTATAATGATATAAAACTAAACTCATGAGAAATTATACACAATCATACAAAATTATATATGTGAGAAATTATACTCATATAAAATAATAGTGATGTAAAATAATACTTATGTAAGAATTGTATTTTTGTAAAATTAAATTGATGTAAAATTATACTCAAGTGTATATGGACGGGCAAGGCCAGGTAGTTAAGGTACTCGTCTCGTAATTCGAGGGTCGCGGGTTCGAATCCCCGGCACACCAAACATGCCCGCCCTTTCAGCCGTGGGGGCGTTATAATGTGACATTCAATCCCACTATTTGTTGGTAAAAGACTCTCCCAAGAGTTGGCGGTGGGTGGTGATGACTAGCTGCCTTTCTTCCAGCCTTACACTGCTAAATTCGGGACGGCTAGCGCAGATAGCCCACGTGTATCTTTGCGCGAAATTCAAAACAAGCCAAACTCCTGTTTAATTATACTTATGTAAAATGAAACTAATAAAATTATACTCACGTGAAATTATATATTAATCTACAATTAATTTGTGATGAGAAATCCACTTGAAATAAAAGTGTATCTCAAGACGACTGATATGAGTATTAAAACTTTTATCAAAATAGAGAACAACATTTTGACCTTCTTAGGCCATCTTTAAATACATTAAACTAAAATTAAACTAATGTAATATTATACTCGTGTAAAATATTGTAATGAAGTACTAAGGCTTTCTCTCACGGTCTCTAATTCTGAACAGCAAGAAAGGCACCCACGCTCTGCTACTCACGTTGATGGATTGACTGTCATTGTTATAACGCGTCAACAACTTAAAGTGTGGGAAATATTTTGCCCTCATTTGACCACTAACTTTAACAGATGTATCACAGGATACACTTCTCCTCCTCTACTCAAAGACAGTCAATACACTTGCATAAAAGTACAATTGATTTATTCATATTTGTTTATAATCACTGATACTCTCACTTCTCTCACAAAACAAGAACTAAAATTACTAAACAGAATGGTTGTAGAATACTATTTAATTCATAGATGCTTCCCAATTATCAGCGATTGTATATTCACCAAAACTAGAAAATATAACCATCTTCGTTTCGTATGTAATCATTCATTAGTACTATAATATATGCTTTCACTGAGATATTTGAAGTTAAAACCTAAACATTAAGATTTCTAAGAGAATTAAACAAATCTTTTATCAAGCCATCATATTTCTGAAGAGATGTTTAAGTCATTAGATGAAGATAAATACAAACACATTCACGTAAAATAAATTGATATAAAATTGCCGATCGAAGTAACGCTAGATTAACGTTGATTTAGAAATTGACTTCTTAACTCTAACTTTGGGGTATGGGCAGAATGAGCAGTCTTGCTTTTCACCATTCAAGTTCACTAAAAGTTACAATAACAATACTTATTGTCACAGTGAGTGGGTTTTAAGTTCTCACCTTAAACTAAAGTTCAGGAATTTCTTCCACGAATCAGAGGTCGATAATATAAAACTAGTTAAGCCTATTTACTAAGAAACGACGATCGACGAAACCTTTACCAGACGTTATTTATTGGTGTGTGATGGAATCACGAAAGAAGATCCAGTGGACATATTATTCGTTTTTCTCGATTTTCAAGGATTAGCCGGAAGATCAAATTATACTGGGAATTCAAAACGTTGAAAAGAAGTCAACAGTAGGAAAAGCTTCTACAAGGAACATTTCTTCAAAATAATTGTATTTACACCATTTTCAAGTGAATAAGACAAACCATTTTCTTAATATATGTGTATTAATTTACTACAACACACATTACGGACCTTAATTAACAAAACATTTAAGTAAATAACCAAAAATTATTATGTTTCTAGTTCTTACCAATAACCATAAAAAATCTCCACGGATTCAGATTAATAATAAATATTATAATGGAGTACAAATCTCACCGAACTCAGAGAAAGAACAAATATTATAATGTAGTACAAATCTCACCGGACTCAGATTAATAACAAAGATTATAATGTAGTCCAAATCTCACCGAACTCAGATAAAGAACAAAGATTATAATGTAGTCCAAATCTCACCGAACTCAGATAAAGAACAAATATTATATTGTAGTACAAGTCTCACCGAACTCAGATAAAGAACAAATATTGTAATGTAGTACAAATCTCACCGGACTCAGATTAATAACAAAGATTATAATATAGTCCAAATCTCACCGAACTCAGATAAAGAACAAATATTATAATGTAGTACAAATCTCACCGGACTCAGATAAAGAACAAATATTATAATGTAGTACAAATCTCACCGGACTCAGATAAAGAACAAATATTATAATGTAGTACAAATCTCAACAAACTCAGATAAAGAACAAATACTATAATGTAGTACAAATCTCACCAGACTCAGATAAAGAACAAATATTATAATGTAGTCCAAATCTCACCGGACTCAGATTAATAACAAAGATTATAATGTAGTCCAAATCTCACCGAACTCAGATAAAAAACAAAAATTATAATGTAGTCCAAATCTCACCGAACTCAGATAAAGAACAAATATTATAATGTAGTCCAAATCTCACCGGACTCAGATTAATAACAAAGATTATAATGTAGTCCAAATCTCACCGAACTCAGATAAAAAACAAAAATTATAATGTAGTCCAAATCTCACCGAACTCAGATAAAGAACAAATATTATAATGTAGTCCAAATTTTACCGGACTCAGATTAATAACAAAGATTATAATGTAGTACAAATCTCACCGAACTCAGATAAAGAACAAATATTATAATGTAGTACAAATCTCACCGGACTCAGATAAAGAACAAATATTATAATGTAGTACAAATCTCAACAAACTCAGATAAAGAACAAATACTATAATGTAGTACAAATCTCACCGGACTCAGATAAAGAACAAATATTATAATGTAGTCCAAATCTCACCGGACTCAGATTAATAACAAATATTATAATGTAGTACAAATCTCACCGAACTCAGATAAAGAACAAATATTATAATGTAGTCCAAATCTCACCGAACTCAGATAAAGAACAAATATTATAATGTAGTACAAATCTCACCAAACTCAGATAAAGAACAAATATTATAATGTAGTACAAATCTCACCGGACTCAGATAAAGAACAAATATTATAATGTAGTACAAATCTCACCGAACTCAGATAAAGAACAAATATTATAATGTAGTACAAATCTCACCGGACTCAGATAAAGAACAAATATTATAATGTAGTACAAATCTCAACAAACTCAGATAAAGAACAAATAATATAATGTAGTACAAATCTCACCGGACTCAGATAAAGAACAAATATTATAATGTAGTCCAAATCTCACCGGACTCAGATAAAGAACAAATATTATAATGTAGTACAAATCTCACCGGACTCAGATAAAGAACAAATATTATAATGTAGTACAAATCTCAACAAACTCAGATAAAGAACAAATACTATAATGTAGTACAAATCTCACCAGACTCAGATAAAGAACAAATATTATAATGTAGTCCAAATCTCACCGGACTCAGATTAATAACAAAGATTATAATGTAGTCCAAATCTCACCGAACTCAGATAAAAAACAAAAATTATAATGTAGTCCAAATCTCACCGAACTCAGATAAAGAACAAATATTATAATGTAGTCCAAATCTCACCGGACTCAGATTAATAACAAAGATTATAATGTAGTCCAAATCTCACCGAACTCAGATAAAAACAAAAATTATAATGTAGTCCAAATCTCACCGAACTCAGATAAAGAACAAATATTATAATGTAGTCCAAATTTTACCGGACTCAGATTAATAACAAAGATTATAATGTAGTACAAATCTCACCGAACTCAGATAAAGAACAAATATTATAATGTAGTACAAATCTCACCGGACTCAGATAAAGAACAAATATTATAATGTAGTACAAATCTCAACAAACTCAGATAAAGAACAAATACTATAATGTAGTACAAATCTCACCGGACTCAGATAAAGAACAAATATTATAATGTAGTCCAAATCTCACCGGACTCAGATTAATAACAAATATTATAATGTAGTACAAATCTCACCGAACTCAGATAAAGAACAAATATTATAATGTAGTCCAAATCTCACCGAACTCAGATAAAGAACAAATATTATAATGTAGTACAAATCTCACCAAACTCAGATAAAGAACAAATATTATAATGTAGTACAAATCTCACCGGACTCAGATAAAGAACAAATATTATAATGTAGTACAAATCTCACCGAACTCAGATAAAGAACAAATATTATAATGTAGTACAAATCTCACCGGACTCAGATAAAGAACAAATATTATAATGTAGTACAAATCTCAACAAACTCAGATAAAGAACAAATAATATAATGTAGTACAAATCTCACCGGACTCAGATAAAGAACAAATATTATAATGTAGTCCAAATCTCACCGGACTCAGATTAATAACAAAGATTATAATGTAGTCCAAATCTCACCGAACTCAGATAAAAAACAAATATTATAATGTAGTCCAAATCTCACCGAACTCAGATAAAGAACAAATATTATAATGTAGTACAAGTCTCACCGAACTCAGATAAAGAACAAATATTATAATGTAGTACAAATCTCACCGGACTCAGATAAAGAACAAATATTATAATGTAGTACAAATCTCACCGAACTCAGATAAAGAACAAATATTATAATGTAGTCCAAATCTCACCGAACTCAGATAAAGAACAAATATTATAATGTAGTACAAATCTCACCGAACTCAGATAAAGAACAAATATTATAATGTAGTCCAAATTTTACCGGACTCAGATTAATAACAAAGATTATAATGTAGTCCAAATCTCACTGATCTCAGATAAAGAACAAATATTATAATGTAGTACAAATCTCACCGTACCGGATGTTACCTAGAGATTAGTGTGTTTGAAAGATGAATCCAGAGTTAGTGGTTTATTGTGAAAATGTGCTATACATTTTTGGGCTGAAAGTGCGACAGTTGGGTATTATTGACTTGACTACATGGCTTATTTCTAGTTTATCAGGTCAAAATTAGAAGACTCTTGTTTGTTTTGAATTTCGTGCAAAGCTACACAAGGGCTATCTGCATTAGCCGTCTCTAATTTAGCACTGTTAAACTTGAGGGGAGGCAGCTAGTCATCACCGCCAACTCTTGGGCTACTCTTTTAACAACGAATAATGGGATTGACCGTCACATTATAACGCCCCCACATCTGAAAAGGCGAGCATGTTTGGTGTGACGTGAATTAGGAGAGACTAGTGTTGATAGCTGTACACGAGAAACAAAGATAAATATGTCATAATGCCAATTCTCGACTCGAAATATGCAGGTCGCGGGTTCGAATCCCGGTATCACCAAACATCCTAGTCCTCTAAGCTATGGGGCCTTATAATGTGTCGACAAATTCCACTATTCGTTGACATTAGAGTAGACTAAGAGTTGGAGGTGAATGGTGATGACTAGTTGCGTTCCCTCTCGTCTTTCTTAACTTAATAATTAGGGACGGCTAGCATAAATAGCTCTCGTGTAACTTTGCGCGAAATTCAATACACACTGAACCAAAACCGCGAGAGGAAATCACGTCATTTGTGAAGACATTTGGCGTTAGTTCTCTAGAGTGCCAACATAACGGTCTGTCAGAATACGGATAGAGTTCCATGATATTTGAAAAACAGTAAATTAAAATATAATGGATTAATTACTTTAAATTAATTATAATGGATTTTTAATTATAATACTGAGTGACTTCTTAGCTATATAATAAATATGTATGTTTGATTAAGTCTTTAGGTCACGAAGAACTGCACTCTTACAATTTTTTTATGCATGTGTGATTTTTACTTCCTTTTTTTATAAATAAAAACCTAAACATTTTTTTTCTGATAGTATAGGGTCCGGCATGGCCAGGTGGGTTAAGACGTGCGACTCATAATCTGAGGGTGGCGGGTTTGCATCCTCATATTGTAGTTATGTAAACTAAATGGAAATCATTAATAATGACTGCTATTTAATTTTTCATTATCTGTTCTTCAGTTACAATGATTTTACAAGCAATATGAAGTAGTGAATGTAACTGAAGTCAATGATTTGGAGATTATAGAACTGACATATATATTTATAACATGATGCGGACAATTCCTTACATATAAATGTAAGACGAATATTGACTGGCACTTGCAGTTTTGATACATTATCTGATTGGATAAACTGTATACCAAATATACAAAACTGTTGGTGTCTCCATATTGTAGTTCAAATAAGAAGTGCACGGATTCATAAAACAGACGTTTACATTATGTAAATTAACTAGAATGACTGCGCACGGATATCAGATTTCACTTTCATAAAATGTTACATCTGATCTGATATTTACCCTGAACGAATAATTTGTATTTTGAGCAGCACGTATTGGAGGATTATTTATAATGTCTCCGGACTTGCAACGCCAGAAATCGTGTTTTGATACCGGTCGTAGGCAGCGCACAGATAGCACAGTGTGTAGCTTTGTGGTTAAATACAAACAACAACTGTTTAAAGATTTGTTTTATTTTAAACATGATAAACACCTAAATTCTATTTTAACACCTGCCAGGCCAGCAAATTTTAGTGTTATTTTGATATATTTCAACACAAAAACCTCGGAAAACGTCTGAAACAAGAACATATAACAAACAATATCTCAGAATGGTTGGTATTAACACTTTTATTGATAAGGAGAGAACGACCTTCCTAGATCATGTTCAGGTTAAGAAAGAGAGAGTTTGCAGCTGACCGTTGCCTAACACATGTCTTAGGGTCGAGAGTATAAAGGGGCACGGGATTGTAGGGGGCGTTGAAGTTAGATGTTAGATTATTAATTATTTTAGGTATAAAGTTGTTCCTTTATATTTGTATAATTTAGGTTTTAGTTGTTGTATAAGCTTCTATGATTTTAGATTTGTTTATATTTGTTTTCCTGCTTAGCAACCCTTATAGAATTCACTACCATCAAAACTAACTTTATAACTAAAACTACCTACAAATAAATGACCTAAGTATAGGGAATCCCTTGTCACCAGTTCTATTCGACATTTTTATGACACAGATTGAATCTCAAGCGATCAGTTCAGCCTTAAACCCACCACTATACGAGGTCTGTTCAAAAAATACGCGGACTGACGTCATAAAACAAAATGTACTTTATTTAGAAGTTACAGGTCTGGGACCCCTTCAAAGTACTCTCCTCCCCAACGCACACAGTTGAAACAATCCTGGTACGCTTCTTTTGTAATGTCCTCCAGCTCTTTCGTTGCATTTGCCTTAATCTCGGGAAAAGTCTCAAATCTTCTTCCTTTCAAGGGTCTTTTGAGTTTGGGGAACAAGAAAAAAATCGCAAGGAGCAAGGTAAGGTGAGTAGGGGGGTGGGGAAGAACAGTGATCGAGTGTTTGGCTAAAACCTCACGAGTTCTGAGGGCTGAATTTTGCAGCAACGCGGTGCATCTTCAATTTTTCGGTCAAAATCTCGTAACAAGATCCAACTGATATCCCACACTTTTCAGCAAGCTCCCTGACAGTCAGACGTCGATTTGCCCGCACCAGGGTGTTGATTTTGTCGACGTGTGGGTCGTCAGTTGACGTGGAAGGACGTCCAGGACGCTCATCATCTTCAATGGACTGTCGACCATCCTTAAAACGTTCATGCCACTTGAAACATGCCGTACGCTTCATAGCAACATCACCTTAAGCCGTGTTAAGCATAGCAAAAGTTTCAGTCGCAGATTTTCCAAGTTTAACACAAAATGTCACAGCACGTTGTTGCTCCTTCAGGTCATTCATTCTGAAATCCGCCAAACGAAAAAATCGCACTTCACTTAAAACCACGTAGCTAATACACAAATAAATATATCTGCAATCGGGAAATGGCGTCGTAATCAGCTGATCTGTGCAAACCTAGCGACGCCAAGCGGATTCCTCTGGAATCAACTGGAGCCTCGCAATTCAAACAGTCCGCGTATTTTTTGAACAGCCCTCGTACTATTACAGGTATGTTAATGATAGAATTGTTAGATTCACATCTACATAACAACACTTAGTTTTTCAATTACATTAACTCGATACACCCAACATTAAGTTCATCTGTGAACAGGAAATAACTAACCAAATAGCATTTCTCTACCTCAATATCACAATAACCGATACACAATTCAAAACAGAAATCCACAGAAAAAGCACCCATACTGGATTATACATTCCCTGGGACTCAGCACATGAAACAAAACAAACACTCAACATATTAAGAAAACAAATAAACACAGCCACAAAACTATGCTCAACCGATACAATTAACCATGAAATTAACAAAATAAAACAACACTTCATAAACATCAACAAATTTCCTCAAAAAACCGTGGGAAAAATTATACGCACATACCTAGATCAACAACAAACAAACAACAATAAATCCCAAGATACAACAAACTACAGAACCTTGTACTGCCGTATACCATATGTTCCAGATATCAGCGAAAAAATAACCAACATTTGAAAAGAAAACTAGTAACAAAACACAACATTCCGATAAACGTCAAATTTATTCAAAAACCAGGTACAAAACTAAAGTATGTACTATGTAAAAAACTACACTGACAAACACAACACCAACATTATTTATAAGATACAATGCAACAACTGCCACGACTTCTGTATTGGAGAAACAAGCAGAAAAATGGAAACATTGTAAGAACAATAAAACACCTTCACACATTTTTGAACACTGTAAATCAAATAACCACAACATAATTATAGAAAACACCCAAATATTAAGTAGGGAAACAAATATAAACAAATACAAAATCAAAGAAGCCCTATTTATACAGCAACTAAAACCAAAATTAAACCAATATAAAGGAACGCCTTTATATCTATACTAATTAATAACTTAACATCTAACTAAAGCGCCCCCTACAATCCCGTACCCGTTTACACTATCGTTCCTAAGACATGCGCTCGGTAAAGATCACTTGCAAACTCTCTTAACCTAAAGATGACCTAGGAAGGTTGAAACGTTGTTTTCTCCTTATCAATAAAAGTGTTAATACCCATACCAGTCGTTATGAGACATTTTTATTTCAAGTGGGTTTTTCGTCATCATGAAAAAAACAGGTACATATTAATGAAAATACAACATGATGAAATCTTTATGTATTATTTAATGGTGGTACCATACTAGGCATTATGCACTATACTATTATACAATTCTTCTTACATTTACTATTCATTGTAGAAATGGAATTATTAATTTGAGAACTGTTAGGGACGCCATCTACATCAACTTCGGCACTGCATCTCTGGGTTTTACTGGTATATTTCTTATATACCGTTTCAGTCATTCTTTTTCTATAAAGATAGTATAGTGCCATTTTTTACTTTTTTCTGATATTCCGATTATCAGTTGATTTAGCTGGTATGCCAAATCGATTGAGATACCTTCAACTAAGTTCTTCCCTTATCTGACCTGGACCAATGACTGACCTTAAGAGATACACTTAAATCATGACATTCACAAACATATACGAAATATTTCAAGCGTGTTTAATTGCAACAACGTTTCACTTTAAATTTATAAATTAACTTGTCCATGTCGGCTTCAATGTCTCGAGTACAGTCATAGGTCTAGTCCATGACGTGGACCTTGAATATAGTACCGTAGTAGAATCCAAACGAAAACTTTTGTTTTATATAGAACTAAACCTGGTTTTCATATGTTTTATAAGTAGTGCATCGTTTTTATTGTTACCAATTTTAAATATTGCTATATATTAATATACGACTAAAAACAGGGCTGAGTACATTACTTTAAAAATAGCTCCAAGATGATCCATATTGAATTTTGTTTTCTTATTTGGTTAAAGTCAAAGGATATACCTGTTAGTAGATAACCAGTACAACTTTAACCCAAGCGCCTGAAGGTAAAAAAAATACCACTCAACAGAAAGCAATATACTGAAGCCTAAGAGTTCACGTTAACTCGTAGTTTCATATAATGACACCAGATGCTGATAACACTAAAAAGAAGTGAAATTTCAAATGTTTGGCAAAAGTTCTTTATGTCATACAAGTTACCAATTGTCTCAGAAATCTAATGATTTGTACTGCAAAGTGATTTATACAGAACATTACAAAAGTTACGATTTCTCTTAAAATACGATGACAAAACATAAAAATGGTTCTATTTATTATTTACTTAGTTCCCATTATAGAATATCTGAAAGTTCACTTAAGTGATTTTACAGCAAGCCATTCACTTAGAAAATTATTTGGAGAACATAATATCAGTACCATTATATTTAACTGGAGTAAAGTGATTCTATTGAATTCGATATCTTGTAAGTAAACTCAGAAGTAAGAATGTAAACAGAGCTGTATAGGCCATTTTCAATTCAATGTAACTCAGTGCTTATTTTCCACATTGAATTTTCGTTTATAAGCAGTGATGTTGAGAAAACCCATGTGTAGAGAAAAATATTTATGTAAAATCGGCTCGTTTGGGTTGAGAAAAATTTTTACGTGGAGGAGCGAATAAGGTTTCGACCTTCTTCGCATTATTCGTTGGTAAAAGAGTAGCCCAAGAGTTGGCGGTGGGTTGTGATGACTAGCTGTCTTTCCTCTAGTCTTACATTGTTAAATTAGGGACTACCAGCGCAGATAGCCTTTATGTAGCTTTGCGCGAAACTCGAAAATAAACAAACAGTAATATACTCAACGTATTTCATGTATAAAACAGTCGAGGTGCGAAATATGAATATCTTATGTAAACAGGTTATCCGTGACTATCAGTTGTAACTTACTGTCTATAGAGTTATTTACATAAAATGTTTTAAAGACATTTAATATAAATACTAACGCCGATTTAAACCACAGACAAACAGCAATTCAAAGCTGGTTACATACCTAAATATGTAATTCAAACGCAGGTTTTAACCTCACCTTTCATGTGATGAGATTCCAAAGAGTTATTGATCGAATAAATATCATTCCACGAATAGCTTGTCATCAACTTATGTTTTATTACTGGCAGAAGCTCAATAATGGAAAAGAAATATTTAAGCCAATTCAAAACTCATCCAATTTTAGTTCACTCTGATTCTAATGGTTGCTGGAGTAAGATAGAAAGAAACATTTACTCTAATTAGATAAAATAAAACAACAAGCAGTTGGCAGTATATATATATATATGTTTGTACTTTTTACATTTTTTTAGGTAATTAATCAAACAAGATAATTTTAATTCAAGAGACTGATATGATAATATTATACTGGTCCGTCTGTTTATTTACGAATATAAGTAGAATATTATACGTGTGTGGGAATATTCAATAATTATGTGCTCATGTTTGCTGGAATATATTTGATTACAGCAGTAGTAATTATTCATGTAATTATCAAACAGGTCGAGTAACACACGTACAATTAACTTACGTGGCACAGCACTGTAATGGAAGCTCTATAGGGGTAACTTATTCTTCCCACCTTAGACTTGAACATGTACAAAGAGAATAGTATATAATTACTATGAGGTTTGTATAAAGAAAATTGGTTTGTGCATCAGATGAGGGTGTTCTTTTATCCTGCATTGTTTTAGTCTTTCTTTAAATGTGTTAGAAGTGTCAGTGTTATTGTATCAAGTATTAGGCCCTCATCAGGGCAACTCCAGTTAATAACAGCTGACCTAATAATGTAATATCTCGGATATTAACACGTTAAACAGGTTATTTATCTAAGTAAGAATCTGAAATATATAAATAGTTATTTATCTAAGTAAGAATCTCAAATATATAAATAGTTATTTATCTAAGTAAGAATCTGAAATATATAAATAGTTATTTATCTAAGTAAGAATCTGAAATATATAGATAGTTATTTATCTAAGTAAGAATCTGAAATATATAAATAGTTATTTATCTAAGTAAGAATCTGAAATATATAAATAGTTATTTATAAGAATCTGGAATATATAAATAGCTACTGTAGGAAGAAAAGTTCAAAATAAGTCCTTAGATATATGTGGTTCTTAGGGTTTGTGTAGAACTGAATTATTTATTGATAGTTTAAAACATGTGTTAGTTTTTGTGACAATATAGAAGTTGTAATGTCAAATTCTATAAGAATTATCGCGTGAAGCCTGGTACGATTGTTAGGTGTATATGTTGTTATTCCGGACTGGTACGTTTGTCAGGTGTATATGTTGTATTCCGGACTGGTACGTTTGTTAGGTGTATATGTTGTATTCCGGACTGGTACGTTTGTTAGGTGTATACGCTGTATTTCGGATGGTAATCGCTAATATTGATTGGGCAACAGGTTCTGGGAACCATGAACTAAAACATGAAATTTAGTGATAAACAAGAAGTAATCTTCAGTAACCACGACACTTAAAATACTTTTAGGTAGGACTAGAGCAAATTAATGTATGAGACCTTGGATGATCAAATACATTAATATAAAAGGTTTGACTTCCTGAGGCCAAAACTGAAATTTCTATGAACCGACGTGCTTGAGCTAAAACGTTTGTTTTGTTTCGCAAAGCTACATGAGGGCTATCTGCGTTAGCCACCCATAATTTACAAGTGAAATACTGGAGACAAGGCAGTTAGTCAGCACTATCTACCGCCACCTATTTAGCTATTCTTCTACCAACTACCAGGGAGATTTTATACCACATTAAAATACCGCCGCATGTTTGGTAGGACAATGGATTAAACAAGCAACCCTCCTATTGTCAGTCGAGTGCCCTACCCACCGAGCTGACTAAAACGTCATGAAAAAAAAAATGACAAATATGTGTTAAAACTACATGTATCAAAACTGTTCAGTTTGAACCACAGTAAGTCATTTACATATATCAAAACTGTTCATTGTGAACCATAGTAAGTCAGCTACATGTATCAAAACTGTTCAGTTGCAACCATAGTAAGTCATTTACATGTGTCAAAACTGTTCAGTGTGAACCATAGTAAGTCACCTACATGTATCGAAACTGTTCAGTGTGAACCATAGTAAGTCACCTACATGTGTCAAAATGTTCAGTTTGAACCATAGTAAGTCACCTACATGTATCGAAACTGTTCAGTGTGAACCATAGTAAGTCAGCTGCATGTATCAAAACTGTTCAGTGTGAACAATAGTAAGTCACCTACATGTATCGAAACTGTTCATTGTGAACCATAGTAGGTCACCTACATGTATCAAAACTGTTCAGTTTGAACCATAGTAAGTCACCTACATGTATCAAAACTGTTCAGTTTGAACCACAGTAAGTCACCTACATGTATCAAAACTGTTCATTGTGAACCATAGTAAGTCACCTACATGTATCAAAACTGTTCAGTTTGATCCATAGTAAGTCACCTACATGTATCAAACCTGTTCAGTTTGAACCACAGTAAGTCAGCTACATGTATCAAAACTGTTCATTGTGAACGATAGTAAGTCACCTACATGTATCAAAACTGTTCAGTTTGAACCATAGTGAGTCACCTAAATGTATCGAAACTGTTCAGTATGAACCACAGTAAGTCAGCTGCATGTATCAAACCAGTTGAATTTGAACCATAGTAAGTCAGCTGGATGTATCAAAACTGTTCAGTGTGAACCATAGTAAGTCACCTACATGTATCGAAACTGTTCAGTGTGAACAATAGTAAGTCAGTTGCATGTATCGAAACTGTTCAGTTTGAACCATAGTAAGTCAGCTGCATGTATGAAACTGTTCAGTGTGAACCATAGTAAGTCAGCTACATGTATTAAAACTGTTCAGTTTGAACCATAGTAAGTCACCTACATGTATCAAAACTGTTCAGTGTGAACCATAGTAAGTCAGCTGCATGTATCAAAACTGTTCAGTTTGAACCATAGTAAGTCACCTACATGTGTTAAAACTCTTCACTTTAAACCGTAGTAAGTTAACCACATGTATTAAAACTGTTCATTTTAAACCGTAGTAAGTTAACCACATGTATTAAAACCGTTACGTATTTTAATTTATCTCGGACGAGTCTCTGAGTTATTGTGTTACGTACGTAATTACGATTTCATTACATATTACACATTCGAAAATTCGAATCTAAACTTGAAGCTAACTAAATGCTAATACGAATCAAATTTTTGATATTTTTCAACAAGACTAATACTCAGAATTTTATATCTTAACATAAATATATTTTAATATACAAACAACAACACATTTTATAATAACGGTCATTACAAATAATTATAACAAATAATTATTTATAATAACTGTTGTAACAGATAATGGTTTATATACAAGAGTTTTACAAACTTAGAAACAATATTGAGTCTTCCTATTGATCGGTAACCGAATTTTGTATCGACGTTCACGGAAAGCTAATTAATTACATTGATACCGGCATGAAGCACATGTAAGATTTTCACCGACAGCAATATCTAATGTTCTCGCATTAATACTGGCGTTTAAAGTTAATTTTCTGAATTCGGACGGTTCGTAATGTTAGAAATTTATAAACGTTCCTTGTGATATATATATATATATATGTAGTTTTTCGATTAATAAGCTTTTATCAAAGTTGTAGTACACTGACTGTAGCGATCAAACGATATTTTGTTACTGTCTTTCGGCGCATCGATTTATAAACTTTAAGATGACATTCTAGAAAGTTTAAAAGTTTTCGAAGACACGCTAGTTTTATTATAAGTCATGTATTGTTGATTCTTGCTCTCGAGAATCGTCTACAAATTTAGAGAAACGGCGGGACTTGGGCAATACACATCCAACAGTATACGTCACACGCATAGTACTGAAACACACGTAGATATTAAAATACTTGTAGAACAGAAAATGAGTTACACCTCCCTCGTTTAACAATCGAAAAATTATACAGTGTTAAAAATCGTGATAGTACTTAACAAAATCCTTACAAATAAGATTATGATAATAAAATTACAAACACGTGAAAGTGGATCAACACAGTTGTTACCATTGTGGCTTAACACAATCAATAATCACACCACCGAGGTGTTCTTCAAAAGTTGAAATGGGTTTCAATGAAGTAAGAGGAATTTCCTGGTTAGGTTTTTCAACCCATTGACAGGTATGACAAGTTGTATAAAACTGAGATACATATTCACTAATTTTTGGCCGATAGAAATATCTCATAATGTTATCACATGTCTTTTGACACCTAAGTGACCTTACATTGGAAGTTTATGAACATCTTTCAGTATTTCCTAATATGCTTTTAGAACGACAATTTGATAAACTACAGTCCATTCCTCTGAAGCTGGCACATTTGGTGGTTTCCACTTTCTTATAAACACACCATTTTGGAAATATTAACCAATATAAACTTTCTCTAGTTTATCCTTTGGGAGTTCATATTGAAATAGTGATCTCAGGATCCCCTTCTTGCTCAGCGATGAGCTTAATTTTAGGAAATGGAACTTCACCAAGTGAAGGAGATCTCTCGCGTTCATTATTGTCACCCAACCAATGAATTGTCAGCAGGACAATTATTCACAGGATCCCTGTTGGATACAAAAAAAATGTCTGAGACAAATTTATAATATTGTTCTCTGAACACGAGTCTATCATCTCTTTTTGGTTTAATTTCTTAGCCTGAGCTTGAGCTAAGCACGAGAGAGACACGTATGGATTCTTCTGAACAATAATATCATTCTTAGATGAAACAGTGATTGGTTACTACCAATTTTGGAGTCGGCAACAACGTTTCTCCCAGCTAAATTGTTTTCCAACAATAATGATACACCGTTAATTGGCAGAGTAGATTTTATTCCAACCACAACAGGCCCTGAAAATAAACATCTTTTTCGTGGCGAACTCCATATAAGTTTCATTATATTTCTTGCGATAAGCCTCTGGTACTAACTCGTATGCTTTGGACATAGCTGTTTAACCTTACCATATAATCTCCTAGAGATATAAACACAAGCTTCACCAATGGAAACACTGTCAAATAATAATAATAACGATTTTTCGATGTGCCACTCCATCGTTTGGACATTCTTCTCAACATGATATTTATTCACTTCATGTTCATTAAATACTCGTACCTTAATATGTGAATTGAGTTCAAAGTTGTCAATTGGTCGATTGTAGTTGAGTATAAGTTCCAGTTCTTTCAGTCTAATTTATTTCTTGGCTTCAATACGGGTCTGCTTTTTATCTTTTATAGCTACGATGCGGGCTTGGTCTTTCTGGGCTTTGATGCGGGCTTGTTCAAGTTCGATTTGTTTGAGTTTTAATTAGATTATTAACTTATCTTTATCACTCAACTCTGATTAGCTAGTGGATACGCTGGAGCATCCCTAGTCACTTAAGTCTGATTAGCTAATGGATACACTACAGCATCTTCTAATCACTCAACTCTGATTAGCTGGTGAATACACTGGAACATCCTCTAATCACTTAACTCTGATTGGTTAGTGGATACACTTGAACATCTCCCCCTAATGATTCCTCAGACAACAAATCATCATCAACTAATATTTGAACAATACACTTTTTAGCTCTTTTTTTCTCATTGATTTTTAACCCCTAATTATAAAAGGTTAATTTTGAGCAATTCACTTTTTCATATATTTTTAATTGTTCGAGGAAGATTGATTCAAGAAAACCTTGAAAATGTTGTCAGCAATGAAAAATATAAATTGAAATAAGATTTGGATTTTAATTTGAAACGAATTTTGTCTCTGGTTCAGATCCCGAACGATCCCCCACTTTATGATATAACGTATTGCAATTTATGATGTAACGTATTACAATTTCAAATAACCAGAAATTTGAATTTGAACTTGAAAGTTAATTGAATGTTAATGTATCAAACTTAAGATATTTGTCAACAAGATTGATACATACAATTTATAATAAAGATTATTACAAATAATGATTTATAATAAAGGTTATTACAAATAATGATTTATAATAAAGGTTATTACAAATAATGATTTATAATAAAGGTTATTACAAATAATGATTTATAATAAAAGTTATTACAAATAATGATTGAACTTCAATAGGTATCAAACTTAAGATATTTGTCAACAAGATTGATACATACAATTTATAATAAAGGTTATTACAAATAATGATTTGGATACGATTTTTTAAAAACAATACAGAGCCTTCTTTCTCGTCGGAAACCGAATCTTCTATCAAAGATCTGGTCCACAAGGGTGAAATTACTTTTATGCTGTTACACATATGCTGGGACACTTATATTGACATTTTGAGGCACACGTAAGTTTTTCACTGAATGTATTAAAATTCTCAATTTCAGACATAGTAAATCATCTACACGTATTAAAATTCTATAGTTTCAAATACAATAAATTAATTACATATATTAAAATTCTATAGTTTCAAATATTATGTATAGTCATAGCCTTTAGCGTTTCATTTTTGTCTAGTGTAAATTAAGAGTACATATTATGCATAGTCATAGCCTTTAGTGTTTCATTTTCCCTTCACCAGACACCAGACGAACAGCTTTGCTTAATTTAGCTTATTTCTCACTGTAACTCGTGATACCGGACGCATGTAATAGTAGGTACAAGTTGTAGACACGTGATAGTAGGTACAAGTTGTAGACACGTAATAGTAGGTACAAGTTGTAGACACGTAATAGTAGGTACAAGTTGTAGACACGTGATAGTAGGTTCAAGTTGTAGACACGTAATAGTAGGTACAAGTTGTAGACATGTAATAGTAGGTACAAGTTGTAAACACGTAATAGTAGGTACAAGTTGTAGACACGTGATAGTAGGTACAAGTTGTAGACACGTGATAGTAGGTACAAGTTGTAGACACGTAATAGTAGGTACAAGTTGTAGACACGTGATAGTAGGTACAAGTTGTAGACACGTGATAGTAGGTACAAGTTGTAGACACGTAATAGTAGGTACAAGTTGTAGACATATAATAATAGGTACAAGTTGTATGTTATTATTTGTACAATAAAAATAAATCTCAAACTTCTAATATTTTGTGTCGTTCTTTACGTTATAAAATGGCGACTGCGGATTTTGTTTTGTTTTTACTGTATCAGTTTATTTTCAGTTATTACTCTTTATAACTGACTGCGACATTGGGATTTTTTAAGAAAATGCCAAAATAAAGAAAGTATTGAATACAAACGTATGTCTAAATTATTTCGGTAATATTTTATAGTCTAACAGCCGACAGGTGGACACAAGGTTGAGAAAACTGAGAAAGAAACAAATGAGCCATCTTATCGTTTACTATCTAATAGTTAATTCTTTACCAAATAAATACTTAGGCTATTCTTACTAACTCTATGGTTTTAAAATGTGTTTAATTGTGACTGAGTTTTACCAGAGATCTTATGGTAATATAAACTATAAATGCGGGCTAGTTATGTGATCACAATTATCCGTAGATATTTGAACAAAGGAAGGCAGATAATGTTTCATCAGAATCAGGAAGACAGCTCAGCTGAAACAAAATACCATTAAAGGTTCAAAGCGTGTTACTCGGATAGATTTTCGACAGTCTGAACTTAACGCTTGACACTGGGTTAACAAACCTTGCAAGAAAAGCAAGTTTTGATGAACGACACTGAGTTAACAAACCTTGCAAGAAAAGCAAGTTTTGATGAACGACACTGAGTTAACAAACCTTGCAAGAAAAGCAAGTTTTGATGAACGACACTGAGTTAACAAACCTTACAAGAAAAGCAAGTTTTGATGAACGGCACTGAGTTAACAAACCTTACAAGAAAAGCAAGTTTTGATGAACGACACTGAGTTAACAAACCTTGCAAGAAAAGCAAGTTTTGATGAACGACACTGAGTTAACAAACCTTGCAAGAAAAGCAAGTTTTGATGAACGACACTGAGTTAACAAACCTTACAAGAAAAGCAAGTTTTGATGAACGACACTGAGTTAACAAACCTTGCAAGAAAAGCAAGTTTTGATGAACGACACTGAGTTAACAAACCTTGCAAGAAAAGCAAGTTTTGATGAACGACACTGAGTTAACAAACCTTACAAGAAAAGCAAGTTTTGATGAACGACACCAACTTATTAAAGCTTCACAAGCAGCGTTTCTTCTCTCAAGTAACACACTTTCAGTTTACACAATCAAACTACAACTAAACGTTTTCAGTTCATCTGCACATATTAGTGTCATTACAAGGTTCATCCTGAATCAGAAAAACAAGTCATACTTCACGCAAACAATAATAGAGCATATTAGTAAAGTTCCATAGCAGATTATTACTCTATGCACGCTATATTACAACATTAATACAGAAATAATATTATTTACAAGTTTACGTTATTATGCGAATATTAATAGTTCTTTTTTATCTTACGACTAACAAACTATAATTATTGATTCGTAATAATAATAAATAATGAAATTCACTCTGATACAGTAAGGCTAATGCTTATTACGTTCCTAGTCTGTTAACGAACGGTGAGATCCAGTAAGGACAATATTTATCCATTAATCTGTAACCTTAATGAAGAACCATGTCTTTTTACTAACAGTAATACCCAGTAAGGACAATATTTATCCATTAATCTGTAACCTTAATGAAGAACCATGTCTTTTTACTAACAGTAAGATCCAGTAAGGACAATATTTATCCATTAATCTGTAACCTTAATGAAGAACCATGTCTTTTTACTAACAGTAAGATCCAGTAAGGACAATATTTATCCATTAATCTGTAACCTTAATGAAGAACCATTTCTTTTTACTAACAGTAAGATCCAGTAAGGACAATATTTATCCATTAATCTGTAACCTTAATGAAGAACCATTTCTTTTTACTAACAGTAAGATCCAGTAAGAACAATATTTATCCATTAATCTGTAACCTTAGTGAAGAACCATGTCTTTTTACTAACGGTGAGATCCAGTAAGGACAATATTTATCCATTAATCTGTAACCTTAATGAAGTACCATGTCTTTTTACTAACAGTAAGATCCAGTAAAGACAATATTTATCCATTAATCTGTAACCTTAATGAAGAACCATGTTTTTTTACTAACGGTGAGATCCAGTAAGGACAATATTTATCCATTAATCTGTAACCTTAATGAAGAACCATGTCTTTTTACTAACAGTAAGATCCAGTAAAGACATTATTTATCCATTAATCTGTAACCTTAATGAAGAACCATGTCTTTTTACTAACAGTAAGATCCAGTAAGGACAATATTTATCCATTAATCTGTAACCTTAATGAAGAACCATGTCTTTTTACTAACAGTAAGATCCAGTAAGGACTACATTTATTCATTCAACAGAAAAAAAATACCAACGGCCATTTTTATTAAGTAATAGTAAGAACTGTGAGGACTCGAATAATTTCACAAACTTAAAATTAGTTGTGTACTAGATTTTAGAACCTAGTTCAAGGCAACTCTAGATTACGATGTTTTATTTTAATAAAAGCAAAAGAAAAGCCTGAATTATGCATTCTGAAACCACCTTTTTGGCAAATTTCAGAATGGTACACTGAGGTGTTTGTCTTATTTCTTTAATCAAAGATAAATATATAGGCCTATATATACAATATATAACTTAAAGTTATCAGGCCCAGCAAAGTAGGCCTACAGTCCTGTCATCAACATATGAAATATAGAATCACTCAGGAGAGTGTAAAATATATGTATAGTGTGTATAATCTGTATTCAAATATCATGGACAGTGTATGTTCATATTACCTGGATTTCAAGAATTAACTTCAAAAATAAACAGTAGGTGGCACCGTGGCTGGCTGGCAGCACCATGGCACAAACCTTGTACCATTGGAGTCATCTATAGTGAATCATTCACTATAGATGGCCCCAATGGTAATTGGAATGTAACATTGACAAACAGAAGTTGCGATAAACAATCATTTACTATGTCAAGCCTGAAAAAGCAAAAGACACTGCATGGGTCCTTTAAACCCATTCATGAAGCTAAACCTGATTAATCTGCTGTAGCCAATCAGGTTGAATTAGAATTGTCAAAAGAATTGTCAGAGTCACCACCGTAGCCTTCTACCAGTGCTGCCACTACAACCTCAGGTCCAGTCTGGGACATTGGAAATTACATTTCTGATTATGTCAACATTGATAAACAGGTAAGTCGACTCCTCATTATATTAATTTTCTATTGAAATCATGCAAACACTCTGATGAGTTTTAGACTTAATATTCATTGCTGCTAGTGATTGTAGGCCTACAGCCACAGGATTTAGGCCTGCTCTGTAAAGTACAGCTCTAAGCCTTTCTCTTTGAGGTTATTATACTCTCATAACAAACTTTCCTATGTGCAAAATAACTTAATTAGAACTATGTCTTTCTGTCTCTTTTAGATAAACGCTGAAACCAAAAAATGTCTCCTTGAGAATACCTGGAAGCCAGGAAGTGATTATGTTTTACCCCAGTGTGGTCCAAGAAAGCTGCGTTTTCAGCATCGTTGGCTTTCACAGTGGAGATGGCTACTCAGTAGTGAACATGCAAAGAGTGCTTTCTGCTAGTACTGCTGTATTTTTGCTCCTGATGATGCCAGTGTTGGAAGCCAGAAATTGGGACAACTAGTAAAATTTCTGTACATAAACTGGAAGAAGGCTGTAAAAGACTTCAAGGCACATGAATTGAAACAGTACCACCAAGACAGTAAAGAAAAAGCTAACAATTTTCTACAGGTCGTAAACACAAGTTCATCTGTGCACTTGCAGCTTGATGCAACTTACAAGCAAGAAATTGAACAGAACCGGCAATATTTAATGTTTATTATTGATACTGTATTGCTGTGTGGAAGACAGGGTTTAGCTTTGAGGGTAAAATATGATTCTGGTCCAATGTTTATTGAAAAACTGATGAGGAGCCCATCAATAATGAATGAAATTTTCGGGCAATTTTGCATTACAGGGCAAAAGGTGATGTCATGCTTTGAGCAAGCCATAAGAGTACAAAGAGGAATGCTACGTATCTGATTCCTTGAATTCAAAATGAAATCATCATTGCATGTAATACTCATGTTCTTGATGCTTTGGTCAACAGAGTTAATGCTGCAAAGTGTTTCTGAATATTAGCTGATGAAACAACAGATATTTCAGGCATTGAACAGTTTTTGCTGTGTGTTAGATATTTGCGTGCCAATGACAACTCTGTTGCAATGAGAGAAGATGTTTTGCAATTTATACCTGTTCATGATGTGACAGGCAGAAACATGGCTGATGTTATCATAACCAATCAGAAAAAATATGGTATTGACATAGCTTACCTGCGAAGACAAGGGTACAATGCTGCTGCCTCTATGAGAGGGAAATTCGGTGGTGTCCAGAGACACATAACTGATAAATTCCCACTTGCACCCAATGTACACTGCAGTGCCCATTCCCTAAACTTGGCAATTTCTAATGCTTGTAAAGAAGTTCCTGTGCGAAGTTGCATGGGAGTAATTTCTAGCATTGAAAACCTTTTCAATACATCCAAACAAAAGAACGTTTTGGCTCTTTCGGTGGAGAATAAAGCACCTGAATCGAAAAAAAAAGTTTGAAAGGTCTCTGCCCCACCCGGTGTGTTGAGAGGCATGACTCAGTCATTGTCTTTCTAGAATTAATCCATGGAGTTGCAGATGCCCTTGAGACCATATCAGGTTGGCAAGACAGAGATTCTGCCACGAAAGTCAATCAATTGTTGTGTTCTATAACACAGCCAGAATTCATCACCACTCTACTTACCATTGCTAAATTGTTTTCCTTTAGTTTACCTCTGTGCAACTTACTGAAGCAACAGAACATTGATTTAGGTGCTGCGATGCATCACGCAGAAATAGTGGAAGATTTAATCCGTTCACTCAGAAATAATACTGTGAATGAATTTAACAACATTTTCTGTGAGGCTCAAACTCTGTATAATGAGCTTCAAATTGATATCATAATGTCAAGGTAGGCTAAAATACAGATGTACCGTTCTAATCCACAAACCACTAGCCCTGAGGAGTACTTTCATATTGTTGTATTCATACCATTTGTTGATCACTTTCTTTCACAAATATGTGACCGTCTGTCCAGTCACAAAACTCTCCTTTCAAACGTCATGTGTCTACTACCATCAGGATCTACCACAGAATGGTCAGAACCTACAGCACAACAATGTGACCAAACTAAAGAGTTGGTCAATATATACAAGGCTGACATTGACAGCACTTCACTAGCTGCAGTAGGTGAACTTAGGGTTTGGTACAAATCACTTGCAAACAACAGACCAAAAAATGTCATAGATGCATATCCAATGTGCAATGCTCCAATGTTCCCAGTCATTTCTAGACTGTTGAAAGTATTTGCCACGCTGCCTGTGACAACAAGCACAGTGGAGCGTTCGTTTCCAACTCTCAGAAGACTCAAAACGTATTTGAGAAATACCACCACTGAAGATCGATTGAATGGCCTCATTATACATTCACCGTGATATTAAAGTTGAACCAAACTGTGTTGTAGATGTCCTGGCAAGAACGAACAGGCGTGTGAGCCTTTCATAGATATTGAATAATATTTCTCTAGTTCTGACAAAAATTGCTGTCTTAAAAGAGTGTTCAATTGACCATTGATGCGTGTGAAATTTTCTGTCATGCAATCACGGATCTTTATTAAACTTCACAGGTGGCAACCGAACTTGTCTAAAAAGTTTGGATCCATGGGGGGGTTAACCTCCAAGCCGCAATCTCTTGGCTACGCCCATGATATGAGGAAACTGTTATGTCGATGAAGTATATCTACTTTACCAAACAGTTCTTCTGGAACCTCTTTTGAAGTCCAAAAGAATATTATCACCAGTTGATAAGAGTTGTGGAAAATAACACAAAATCATATATCTTCCAATTTATTTTGTTACGAAAAGAAGAATTAAAAACTTAAAAATATTTTAATATTTGACTTAGGAATATTCCTAAAAGAAAGTGACATTACTTCTCCAGTACCTGCTGGTTGAGAGGTAAATGTACAAATTTACAACGCTAAAATCAGAAGCTCGATTTCCCTCGGTGGACTAAATATTAAATAGTGGAATAAATAAATAGCCAAATGTGGTTTTACTATAGCAAAACACTCACAGTCTTTACTATAACAAAACACACAAACAGTCTTTACTATAACAAAACACAAACACAGTCCTTACTATAACAAAACACACACACAGTCCTTACTATAAGAAAACACACATACAGTCCTAACTATAACAAAACACACACAGACTTTACTATAACAAAACATTCACAGTCTTTACTATAAAAAAACACACACAGTTCTTACTATAACAAAACACACACAGTCTTTACACTAACAAAAAACACAAAAAGTCTTTACTCTAACAAAACACACACACACAGTCTTTACTCTAACAAAACACACACACAGTCTTTACAATAACAAAACACACACAGTCTTTACTAAAACAAAACACACACACAGTCTTTACTATAACAAAACACACACACAGTCTTTACTATAACAAAACACACACATTCTTTACTATAACAAAACACACACACAGAACTTACTATAATAAAACACACAAACATTCCTTATGATAACAAAACACTCAAATATTTACTATAACAAAACACACACACAGTCCTTACTATAACAAAACACACACACAGTCCTAACTATAACAAAACACACACACAGCCTTTACAATAATAAAAAACACACAGAGTCCTTAATATAAAAAAACACACAAACAGTCTTTACTATAACAAAACACACACACAGTTCTTACTATAACAAAACACACACACAGTCCTTACTATAACAAAACACACACACAGTCCTTACTATAACAAAACACACACACAGTCCTTACTATAACAAAACACACACAAGGTCCTTACTATAACAACACACTCACAGTCCGTATTATAAGAAAACACACACACATTGTGTACTATAAAAAACACAGTCTCTATTATAACAAAACACACACAGTTCTTACTATAACAAAACACACACAGTTCTTACTATAACAAAACACACACAGAGTCCTTAATATAACAAAACACACAAACAGTCTTAACTATAACAAAACACTCACAGTCTCTACTGAAACAAAACACACACAGTCCTTAAAATAAAAAAAACACACACAGTCTTTACTATAACAAAACACACACACAGTCTTTACTATAAAAAAACACACACAGTCCTTACTATAACAAAACACTCACGGTCTTTACTATAACAAAAAACACCTTTAGTCCGTAACAAAACACCTTTAGTCCGTAACAAAACACATGCACAGTCCTTAGTATAACGAAACACATTCACAGTCCTTTCTATAACAAAACACACACAGTCTTTATTATAATAAAACACACACAGAGTCCTTAATATAACAAAACACACAAACAGCCTTTACTATAACAAAACACACAAACAGTCTTTATTATAACAAAACACACAAACAGTCATATCTTTCACAAAACACACATACAGTTCTTGCTATATCAAAACACACACACTGTCCCTACTATAACAAAACACTCAAAGTCTTCAATATAACAAAAAACACACACAGTCTTTACAATAAGAAAACACACACTATTCTTATTATAATAAAACATACACACAGTCCTTAATATCACAAAACACACACACAGTTTTTATTATAACAAAACACTCACAGTCTCTAGTATAACAAAACACACACACAGTTTTTACTATAACAAAACACACACACAGTCTCTTACTATAACAAAACACACACAGTCCTTACTATAACAAAACACTCACAGTCTTTACTATAACAAAAACACCTTCAGTCTTTACTATAACAAAACACACACAGTCCTTACTATAACAAAAAAACACACACAGTCCTTACTATAACAAAAAACACACACAGTCCTTACTATAACAAAACTTTCACAGTCTCTACTATAACAAAACATACACAGTCTTTAATATAACAAAACACACACAGTTCTTACTATAACAAAACACACACACAGTTTACTATAACAAAACACACACACAGTCCTTACTATAACAAAACACTCACAGTCTTTACTATAACAAAACACTCACAGTCTTTACAATAACAAAACATACACAGTTCTTACTATAACAAAACACACACACAGTTCTTACTATAACAAAACACTCACACAGTCGTTACTATAACAAAAACACACACAGTCTTTACTATAACAAAACACACACACAGTCTTTATTATAACAAAACACACACACAGTCTTTACTTTTACAAAACAAACACACAGTCTTTACCATAACAAAACACCCACAGTCTTTAATATAACAAAACACATACACAGTTCTTACTATAACAAAAACAAAACACACACACAGTCTTTACTATAACAAAAACACACACACAGTCTTTACTATAAAAAAACACACACACAAAACTTACTATAACAAAACACACAAACAGTCCTTACGATAACAAAACACTCACAGTATTTACTATAAAAAATACACACACAGCCTTTACTATAACAAAACACACACGCAGTCCTTACTATAAGAAAACACACACAGTTCTTACTATAACAAAACACTCACAGTCCTTACTATAACAAAACACACCACAGTCTTTACTATAACAAAACACACACACAGTCTTTACTATAACAAAACACACACACAGTCTTTACTATAACAAAACACACACACAGTCTTTACTATAACAAAACACACACTGTTCTTACTATAACAAAACACACACACAGTCCTTAAGATAACAAAACACTCACAGTCTTTAACAAAACACACACACAGTCTTTACTATAAAAAAACACACACAGTCTTTACTATAACAAAAACACACACAGCCTTTACAATAATAAAACACACACAGTCTTTACTATAACAAAAAACACTCACACAGCCTTTAGTATAATAAAACACACACAGAGTCCTTAATATAACAAAACAAAAACACAGTCTTTACTTTTACAAAACAAACACACAGTCTTTACCATAACAAAACACTCACAGTCTTTACTATAACAAAAACACACACAGTTCTTACTATAACAAAAAACACACACAGTTCTTACTATAACAAAACACACACACAGTCCTTACTATAACAAAAAACACACACACAGTCATTACTATAACAAAAAAAACACACACAGTCTTTACTATAACAAAACACACACAGTGACTTTACTATAACAAAACACACACACAGTCTTTACTATAACAAAACACACACACAGTCCTTACTATAACAAAACACACACACAGTTTTTACAGTAAAAAAACATTCACAGTTCTTACTATAACAAAAACACACACAGTCCTTACTATAAGAAAACACACACCGTCTGTACTATAACAAAACACCGTCAGTCCTTACTATAACAAAACACACAAACAGTCCTTACTATAACAAAACACACACAGTCTTTACTATAACAAAACACACACACAGTCTTTACTATAAGAAAAACACACACACAGTCCTTACTATAACAAAACACACAAACAGTCTTTACTATAACAAAACAAACAAACAGTCCTTACTATAACAAAACACACACACAGTCCTTACTATAATAAAACACACACACAGTACTTACTATAACAAAACTTTCACAGTCTCTACTATAACAAAACACACACAGTCTTTAATATAACAAAAACACACACAGTTCTTACTATAACAAAAACACACACAGTCTTTACTATAACAAAACACACACAGTCTTTACTATAACAAAACACACACACAGTCTATTACAGTCTTTACTAACAAAAAACACACACAGTCTTTACTATAACAAAAACACACACAGTTCTTACTATACTATTACTATAAAAAACACACACACAGTCTTTACTATAACAAAAACTATAACACACAGTCTTTACTATAACAAAAACACACACACAGTCTTATTATAACAAAACACACACACAGTCTTTACTATAACAAAACAAAACACAGTCTTTACTATAACAGACACACAGTCTTTACTATAAACAAACACACACACAGTTCTTACTATAACAAAACACACACACAGTCTTTACTATAACAAAACACACACACAGTCTTTACTATAAAAAACACACACACAGCCTTTACTATAACAAAACACACACGCAGTCCTTACTATAAGAAAACACACACAGTTCTTACTATAACAAAACACTCACAGTCTTTACTATAACAAAACACACCTACAGTCTTTACTATTACAAAACACAAACACACTTTTTACTATAACAAAACACACACACAGTCTTTACTATAACAAAACACACACAGTTCTTACTATAACAAAA
The DNA here is from genome assembly GCF_004210375.1 of Tachypleus tridentatus. Classification (NCBI taxonomy): domain Eukaryota; kingdom Metazoa; phylum Arthropoda; class Merostomata; order Xiphosura; family Limulidae; genus Tachypleus; species Tachypleus tridentatus. The sequence continues at coordinate 120,633,728 of NC_134828.1, read as the reverse complement.
CACACACACAGTCCTTACTATAACAAAACACTCACAGTCTTTAACAAAACACACACACAGTCTTTACTATAAAAAAACACACACAGTCTTTACTATAACAAAAAACACACACAGCCTTTACAATAATAAAACACACACAGCGTTTACAATAACAAAACACACACAGTTCTTACTTTAACAAAACACACACAGTTTTAACTATAACAAAACACACACCCAGTCCTTAATATCACAAAACACACACACAGTTTTTACAGTAACAAAACAATCACAGTTCTTACTATAACAAAACAGAAAAACAGTCCTTACTATAAGAAAACACTCACGGTCTGTACTATAACAAAACACCTTCAGTCCTTACTATAACAAAACACATAAACAGTCCTTACTATAACAAAACACTCACAGTCTTTACTATAACAAAACACAAACACAGACTTTACTATAAGAAAACACACACAGAGTCCTCAATATTACAAAACACACAAACAGTCTTTACTATAACAAAACAAACAAACAGTCCTTACTATAACAAAACACACACACAGTCCTTACTATAATAAAACACTCACGGTCTTTACTATAACAAATTACACACACAGATTTTACTATATCAAAACACACACAGTCCTTACTATAATAAAACACACACACAGTCCTTACTATAATAAAACACACACGGTCTTTACTATAACAAATTACACACACAGATTTTACTATATCAAAACACACACACAGTCCTTTATATAAGAAAACACACATACAGTACTTGCTATAACAAAACTTTCACAGTCTCTACTATAACAAAACATACACAGTCTTTAGTATAACAAAACACACACAGTTCTTACTATAACAAAACACACACAGTTCTTACTATAACAAAACACACACAGTCTTTACTATAACAAAACACACACACAGTCCTTACTATAACAAAACACACACAGTCTTTACTATAAAAACACACACACAGTCTTTACTATAACAAAACACACACACAGTCCTTAATATAACAAAACATACAAACATTCTTTACTATAACAAAACACACACACACTCTTTACTATAACAAAACACACACACAGTTTTACTATAACAAAACACAAACAGTCTTTACTATAACAAAACACACACACAGTCTTTACTATAACAAAACACACACACAGTCCTTACTATAACAAAACACACACACAGTCTTTACTATAACAAAACACACACACAGTCTTTACTATAACAAAACACACACACAGTCTTTACTATAACAAAACACACAAACAGTCTTTACTATAACAAAACACACACACACAGTCTTTACTATAACAAAACACACACACAGTTCTTACTATAACAAAACACACACACTCTCTTTACTATAACAAAAACACACACACAGTCTTTACTATAACAAAACACACACAGTCTTTACTATAAGAAAACACACACAATTCTTACTATAACAAAACACACACACAGTCCTTAATATAACAAAACACACACACAGTTTTTACTATAACAAAACACTCACAGTCTCTACTATAACAAAAACACACACACAGTTTTACTATAACAAAAACACACACAGTCTTTACTATAACACAGTCCTTACTATAACAAAACACACACAGTCCTTACTATAACAAAAAACACTCACAGTCTTTACTATAACAAAAACACACACAGTCCTTTACTATAACAAAACACACACACAGTCTTTACTATAACAAAAAACACACACAGTCCTTTATTATAACAAAACACACACAGTCTTTACTATAACAAAACACACACACAGTCTTTACTATAACAAAACACACACACAGTCCTTACTATAACAAAACAAACACACAGTCTTTACTATAAAAAACACACACACAGTCTTTACTATAACAAAACACACACAGTCTTTACTAAAACAAAACACACACAGTTCTTACTATAACAAAACACACACAGTCCTTACTATAACAAAAAACTCACAGTCCTTACTATAACAAAACACACACACACAGTCCTTACTATAACAAAAAAACACACACAGTCTTTACTATAACAAACACACACACAGTCTTTACTATAACAAAACACACACACAGTCTTTACTATAACAAAACACACACACAGTCTTTACTATAACAAAAAACACACACAGTCTTTACTATAACAAAACACACACACAGTTCTTACTATAACAAAACACACACACAGTCTTTACTATAAAAAAACACACACAGTCTTTACTATAAAAAAACACACACACAGTCTTTACTATAAAAAAACACACACAGTCCTTACTATAACAAAACACACACAGTCTTTACTATAAAAAAACACACACACAGTCTTTACTATAACACAAAACACACACAGTCACTACACAGTCCTTACTATAACAAAAAACACACACAGTTCTTACTATAACAGTCCTTACTAAAACACACACAGTCTTTACTATAACAAAACACACACACAGTCTTTACTATAAAAAAACACACACACAGTCCTTTACTATAACAAAACACACACACAGTCCTTACTATAACAAAACACACACACAGTCTTTACTATAACAAAACACACACACAGTCTTTACTATAACAAAACACACACACAGTTCTTACTATAACAAAACACACACACAGTCCTTACTATAACAAAACACACACAGTCTTTAACAAAACACACACACAGTTTTACTATAAAAAAACACACACAGTCTTTACTATAACAAAAAACACACACAGCCTTTACAATAATAAAACACACACAGTCTTTACTATAACAAAACACACACACAGCCTTTAGTATAATAAAACACACACAGAGTCCTTACTATATAACAAAGTCTTTACTATAATAAAAAACACACACACAGTTTTACTATAACAAACACACACACTTTACTATAACAAAAAACACACACAGTCTTTACTATAAAAAAACACACACTATTCTTACTATAACAAAACACACACAGTTCTTACTATAACAAAACACACACACAGTTCTTACTATAACAAAACACACACACAGTCCTTACTATAACAAAACACACACACAGTCTTTACTATAACAAAACACACACACAGTCTTTACTATAACAAAACACACACACAGTCCTTACTATAACAAAACACACACACAGTCTTTACTATAACAAAACACACACACAGTTCTTACTATAACAAAAAACAAAAACAAAAAAACAGTCCTTACTATAACAAAACACACACACAGTCTTTACTATAACAAAACACACACAGTCCTTACTATAACAAAACACATAAACAGTCCTTACTATAACAAAACACTCACAGTCTTTACTATAACAAAACACAAACACAGCCTTTACTATAAGAAAACACACACAGAGTCCTTAATATAACAAAACACACAAACAGTCTTTACTATAACAAAACAAACACACACAGTCTTTACTATAACAAAACAAACACACAGTCCTTACTATAATAAAACACTCACGGTCTTTACTATAACAAATTACACACACAGATTTTACTATATCAAAACACACACACAGTCCTTTATATAACAAAACACACATACAGTCTTACTATAACAAAACTTTCACAGTCTCTACTATAACAAAACATACACAGTCTTTAGTATAACAAAACACACACAGTTCTTACTATAACAAAACACACACAGTCTTTACTATAACAAAACACACACACAGTCCTTACTATAACAAAACACTCACAGTCTTTACTATAAAAAAACACACACAGTCTTTACTATAAACAAAACACACACAGTTCTTACTATAACAAAACACACACACAGTCTTTACTATAACAAAAAACACACAGTCTTACTATAACAAAACACACACACAGTCTTTACTATAACAAAACACACACACAGTCTTTACTATAACAAAACACACACACAGTCTTTACTATAACAAAACACACACACAGTCTTTACTATAACAAAAACACCCACAGTCTTTACTATAAAAAAACATACACAGTTCTTACTATAACAAAACACACACACAGTCCTTACTATAACAAAACACTATAACACTTACTAAACACACACACAGTCTTTACTATAAAAAAAACACACACTATAACAAAACACACAAACTTACTATAACAAAACACACACAGTCTTTACTATAACAAAACACACACACAGTCCTTACTATAACAAAAACACACACAGTCTTTACTATAAAAAACACACACACAGTCTTTACTATAACAAAACACACACACAGTCCTTACTATAACACACACAGTTCTTACTATAACAAAACACTCACAGTCTTTACTATAACAAAACACACCCACAGTCTTTACTATTACAAAAAAACACAAACACACTTTTTACAATAACAAAACACACACACAGTCTTTACTATAACAAAACACACACACAGTCTTTACTATAACAAAACACACACAGTTCTTACTAAACACACACACAACACACACACAGTCCTTACTATAACAAAACACACACAGTCTTTACTATAACAAAACACACACACAGTCTTTACTATAAAAAAACACACACAGTCTTTACTATAACAAAAAACACACACAGCCTTTACAATAATAAAACACACACAGTCTTTACTATAACAAAACACTCACACAGCCTTTAGTATAATAAAACACACACAGAGTCCTTAATATAACAAAACAAAAACACAGTCTTTACTTTTACAAAACAAAAACACAGTCTTTACCATAACAAAACACTCACAGTCTTTACCATAAAAAAACATACACTGTTCTTACTATAACAAAACACACACAGTTCTTACTATAACAAAACACACACACAGTCCTTACTATAACAAAACACACACACAGTCCTTACTATAACAAAACAAACACACAGTCTTTACTATAACAAAACACACACACAGTCTTTACTATAACAAAACACACACACAGTCCTTAATATCACAAAACAACACACACACTTTACACACAGTCCTTAATATCACAAAACACACACACAGTTTTTACTATAATAAAACACACACAGTCTTTACTATAACAAAACAAAATAACAGTCCTTACTATAACAAAAAACACACACAGTCTTTACTATAACAAAACACACACACAGTCCTTACTATAACAAAACACACACACAGTCCTTACTATAACAAAACACACACAGTCTTTACTATAACAAAACACACACAGTCCTTACTATAACAAAACACACACACAGTCCTTACTATAACAAAAAACACACACAGTCCTTACTATAACAAAACACACACAGTCTTTACTATAACAAAACACACACACAGTCTTTACTATAACAAAACACACACACAGCCTTTAGTATAATAAAACACACACAGAGTCCTTAATATAACAAAACAAACACACAGTCTTTACTTTTACAAAACAAAAACACAGTCTTTACTATAACAAAACACACACAGTCTTTACTATAACAAAAAACACACACAGTTCTTACTATAACAAAACACACACACAGTTCTTACTATAACAAAACACACACAGTTCTTACTATAACAAAACACACACACAGTCCTTACTATAACAAAACACACACACAGTCCTTACTATAACAAAACACACACACAGTTTTACTATAACAAAACACACACAGTTCTTACTATAACAAAACACACACAGTCCTTACTATAACAAAAACACACACAGTCTTTACTATAAAAAAACACCGTCAGTCCTTACTATAACAAAACACTCACAGGCTTTACTATAACAAAACACAAACACAGACTTTACTATAACACACACAGTATAACAAACACACTCACACTTTAATAACACACACACAGTCCTTACTATAACAAAACACACACACAGTCTTTACTATAACAAAACACACAAACAGTCCTTACTATAACAAAACACACACACAGTCCTTACTATAAAAAAAACACACACAGTCTTTACTATAACAAAACACACACACAGATTTTTTACTATAACAAAAACACACACAGTCCTTACTATACTATAAAAAACACACACACAGTACTTACTATAACAAAACACACACACAGTCTCTTACTATAACAAAACACACACAGTCTTTACTATAACAAAACACACACAGTTCTTACTATAACAAAACACACACAGTCTTTACTATAACAAAACACACACACAGTCCTTACTATAACAAAACACTCACAGTCTTTACTATAACAAAAACACACACAGTTCTTACTATAACAAAACACACACACAGTCTTTACTATAACAAAACACACACACAGTCTTTACTATAACAAAACACACACACAGTCTTTACTATAACAAAACACACACACAGTCTTTACTATAACAAAACACACACACAGTCTTTACTATAACAAAAAACACACACAGTCTTTACTATAAAAAAACACACACATTTCTTACTATAACAAAACACACACACAGTCTTTACTATAACAAAACACACACACAGTCTTTACTATAAAAACACACACACAGTCTTTACTATAACAAAAAACACACACAGTCCTTACTTACTATAACAAAACACACACAGTCTTTACTATAAACAAAACACACACACAGTCTTTACTATAACAAAACACACACACAGTCCTTACTATAGTCTTTACTATAAAAAAACACACACAGTTTTACTATAACAAAAACACACACAGTCTTTACTATAACAAAACACACACTACAGTCTTTACTATAACAAAACACACACACAGTCTCTTTTACTATAACAAAACACACACACAGTCTTTACTATAACACAGTCTTTACTAAAACACACACAGTTCTTACTATAACAAAACACACACACAGTCCTTACTATAACAAAAAAACACACACAGTCTTTACTATAACAAAACAGTCTTTACTAAAAAACACACACAGTCTTTACTATAACAAAACACACACACACAGTCTTTACTATAAAAAACACACACAGTCTTTACTATAACAAAAAACACACACAGCCTTTACAATAATAAAACACACACAGTCTTTACTATAACAAAACACTCACACAGCCTTTAGTATAATAAAACACACACAGAGTCCTTAATATAACAAAAAACACACACACAGTCTTTACTTTTACAAAACAAACACACAGTCTTTACCATAACAAAACACTCACAGTCTTTACTATAACAAAACATACACAGTTCTTACTATAACAAAACACACACACAGTTCTTACTATAACAAAACACACACACAGTCCTTACTATAACAAAACACACACACAGTCCTTACTATAACAAAACACACACACAATCTTTACTATAACAAAACACACACACAGTCTTTACTATAACAAAACACACACAGTCCTTACTATAACAAAACACACACACAGTCTTTACTATAACAAAAAACACACACACAGTTTTACTATAACAAAACACACACAGTTCTTACTATAACAAAACAAAACAGTCCTTACTATAACAAAAACACACACAGTCTTTACTATAACAAAACACACACACAGTCCTTACTATAACAAAACACACACACAGTCCTTACTATAACAAAACACTCACAGTCTTTACTATAACAAAAAACACACACAGTCCTTTACTATAACAAAACACACACACAGTCCTTACTATAACAAAAACACACACAGTCTTTACTATAACAAAAAACACACACAGTCTTTACTATAACAAAAACACACACAGTCTTTACTATAACAAAACACTCACACAGCCTTTACTATAATAAAACACACACAGAGTCCTTAATATAACAAAACACACACACAGTCTTTACTTTTACAAAACAAACACACAGTCTTTACCATAAAAAAAACACACACAGTCTTTACTATAAAAAAACACACACAGTTCTTACTATAACAAAAAACACACACAGTTCTTACTATAACAAAACACACACAGTTCTTACTATAACAAAACACACACACACAGTCTTACTATAACAAAACACACACACAGTCCTTACTATAACAAAAACACACACAGTCTTTACTATAACAAAACACACACACAGTCTTTACTATAACAAAACACACACACAGTCTTTACTATCACAAAACACACACACAGTCTTTACTATAACAAAACACACACACAGTTCTTACTATAAAAAAAACAAAACACAGTCCTTACTATAACAAAACACACACAGTCTTTACTATAAAAAACACACACACAGTCTTTACTATAACAAAACACACACACAGTCTTTACTATAACAAAACACACACACAGTCTTTACTATAACAAAACACACACACAGTCCTTACTATAACAAAACACACAACACAGTCGTTACTTTACTATAACAAACACACACACAGTCCTTACTATAACAAAACACACACACAGTCCTTACTATAACAAAAAACACTCACAGTCTTTACTATAACAAAACACACACACAGATTTTACTATAACAAAACACACACACAGTTTTACTATAACAAAAAACACAGTCTTTACTATAACAAAAACACACACAGTCCTTACTATAACAAAACACACACAGTCTTTACTATAACAAAAAACACACACAGTCTTTACTATAACAAAACACACACAATTCTTACTATAACAAAAACACACACAGTCTTTACTATAACAAAACACACACACAGTCCTTACTATAAACAAAACACACACACAGTCTTTACTATAACAAAACACACACACACTCCATACTATAACAAAACACACACCGGTTTTACTATAACAAAACACAAACAGTCTTTACTTTTACAAAACAAACACACAGTCTTTACCATAACAAAACACTCACGGTCTTTACTATAACAAAAAACACACACAGTCTTTACTATAAAAAAAACACAGTCTTACTATAACAAAACACACACAGTTCTTACTATAACAAAACACACACACAGTCTTTACTATAACAAAAAACACACACACACACACAGTCTTTACTATAACAAAACACACACAGTCTTTACTATAAAACACACAGTCTTTACTATAACAAAACACACACACAGTCTTTACTATAACAAAAACACACACAGTCTTTACTATAACAAAACACACACACAGTCTTTACTATAACAAACACACACACAGTCCTTACTATAACAAACACACACACAGTCCTTACTATAAAAAAACACACACACAGTCTTTACTATAACAAAAAACACACACACAGTCTTTACTATAACAAAACACACACACAGTCTTTACTATAACAAAACACACACACAGTCTTTACTATTACTATAACAAAACACATACAGTCCTTACTATAAAAAACACACACACAGTCTTTACTATAACAAAACACACACACAGTCTTTACTATAACAAAAACACACACAGTCTTTACTATAACAAAAAACACACACAGTCTTTACTATAAAAAAACACACACACAGTCTTTACTATAACAAAACACACACACAGTCTTTACTATAACAAAAAACACACACAGTCTTTACTATAACAAAACACACACAGTCTTTACTATAACAAAACACACACACAGTTCTTACTATAACAAAACACACACACAGTCTTTACTATAACAAAACACACACACAGTTTTACTATAACAAAACACACACACAGTTTTTACTATAACAAAACACATCACAGTTCTTACTATAACAAAAAACACAAAAACAGTCCTTACTATAACAGTCTTTACTATCAAAAACACACACAGTCTTTACTATAACAAAACACACACAGTCCTTACTATAACAAAACACATACACAGTCCTTACTATAACAAAACACACACAGTCTTTACTATAACAAAACACACACACACAGTCTTTACTATATAAAAACACACACACAGTCCTTACTATAAAAACAAAACACACAACACAGTCTTTACTATAACAAACACAACACACAGTCCTTACTATAACAAAACACACACAGTCCTTACTATAACAAAAAACTCACAGTCTTTACTATAACAAAACACACACACAGTTTTACTATAACAAAAACACACACAGTCCTTACTATAATAAAAAACACACACACAGTCCTTACTATAAGTCTTTACTATAACAAAAACACACACAGTCTTTACTATAACAAAACACACACACAGTATTTTACTATAACAAAACACACACACAGTCCTTACTATAACAACACACACACAGTCCTTACTATAAAAAACACACACAGTCTTTACTATAACAAAACACACACAGTCTTTACTATAACAAAACACACACAGTTCTTACTATAACAAAACACACACACAGTTACTTTACTATAACAAAACACACACACAGTCCTTACTATAACAAAACACACACACAGTCCTTACTATAACAAAACACACACAGTCTTTACTATACAAAACACACACACAGTCTTTACTATAACAAAACACACACAGTTCTTTACTATAACAAAACACACACACAGTTCTTACTATAACAAAACACACACACAGTCTTTACTATTTTTACTATAACAAAACACACACAGTCTTTACTATAACAAAAAAAACACACACACAGTCTTTACTATAACAAAACACACACACAGTCTTTACTATAACAAAACACACACACAGTCTTTACTATAACAAAACACACACACAGTCTTTACTATAACAAAACACACACACAGTCTTTACTATAAAAAACACACACACAGTCTTTACTATAACACACAGTCTTTACTAAAACACACACACAGTCTTTACTATATAACTATAAAAAAAACACACACAGTCCTTACTATAACAAAAACACACACACAGTCTTTACTATAACAAAACACACACACAGTCTATTACTACAGTCTTTACTAAACAAAACACACACAGTCTTTACTATAACAAAACACACACACAGTCCTTACTATAACAAAAAAACAGTCTTTACTATAACACACACAGTCTTACTATAACAAAACACACACACAGTCTTAACTATAACTAAAAACACACACACAGTCTTTACTATAACAAAACACACACACAGTCTTTACTATAACAAAACACACACACAGTCTTTACTATAACAAAAACACACACAGTCTTTACTTATATAACAAAAACACACACAGTCTTTACTATAACAAAACACACACAGTCTTTACTATAACAAAAAACACACACAGTCTTTACTATAACAAAAACACACACAGTCCTTACTATAAAAAAACACACACAGTCACAGTCTTACTATAAAAAACACACACAGTCTTTACTATAAAAAAACACACACACAGTCTTTACTATAAAAAAAACACACACAGTCTTTACTATAACAAAACACACACACAGTCTTTACTATAAAAAACACACACAGTCTTTACTATAACAAAACACACACACAGTCCTTACTATTACTACACAGTCCTTACTATAAAACACACACACAGTTTTACTATAACAAAACACACACACAGTCTTTACTATAACAAAAACACACACAGTCCTTACTATAACAAAACACACACAGTCTTTACTATAACAAAACACACACACAGTCTTTACTATAACAAAACACACACACAGTCTTTACTATAACAAAAACACACACAGTTCTTTACTATAAAAAACACACACACAGTTTTACTATAACAAAACACACACAGTTTTACTATAACAAACACACACACAGTTTTACTATAACAAAACACACACAGTTCTTACTATAACAAAAACACACACAGTCAGTCTTTACTATAACAAAAAACACACACAGTCTTTACTATAACAAAAAACACACACACAGTCTTTACTATAACAAAACACACACACAGTCTTTACTATAACAAAACACACACACAGTCTTTACTATAACAAAACACACACACAGTCTTTACTATAATACACAACAGTCTTTAACAAAAAACACACACAGTCTTTACTATAACAAAACACACACACAGTCTTTACTATAACAAACACACACACAGTTTTTACTATAACAAAAGACACACACAGTTTTTACTATAACAAAACACACACACAGTCTTTACTATAACAAAACACACACACAGTCTTTACTATAATAAAAAACACACACACAGTTTTACTATAACAAAAAAACACACACACAGTCTTTACTATAGTCTTTACTATAAACACACACAGTCTTTACACAAAACACAGTCAGTTTACTATAACAAAAAAACACAGTTCTTACACACACAGTCTTTACTATAACAAAACACACACACAGTCCTTACTATAACAAAAAACACACACACAGTCTTACTATAACACAAGTCTTTACTATAACAAAAACACACACACAGTCTTTACTATAACAAAACACACACACAGTCCTTACTATAACAAAACACACACACAGTCTTTACTATAACAAAACACACACACAGTCCTTACTATAACAAAAACACACACAGTCTTTACTATAACAAAACAAAAAAAACACAGTCTTTACTTACTATAACAAAACACACACACAGTCTTTACTATAACAAAACACTCACAGTCTTTACTATAACAAAACACACACACAGTTCTTACTATAACAAAAACACACACAGTCCTTACTATAACAAAACACACACACAGTTCTTACTATAACAAAAACACACACAGTCTCTTACTATAACAAAACACACACACAGTCTTTACTATAACAAACACACACACAGTCCTTACTATAACAAAACACACACACAGTCTTTACTATAACAAAACACACACACACACACAGTTCTTACTATAACAAAACAACACTTACACACAGTCTTTACTATAACAAAACACACACACAGTCTTTACTATAAAAAAAACACACACAGTCTTTACTATAACAAAAAAACACACACACAGTTTTTACTATAACAAAACACACACACAGTCTTTACTATAACAAAACACACACAGTCTTTACTATAACAAAACACACACTTTACTATAACAAAACACACACACAGTCTTTACTATAATAAAAACACACACACAGTCTTTACTATAACAAAACACACACACAGTCTTTACTATAACAAAACACACACAGTCTTTACTATAACAAAAACACACACACAGTTCTTACTATAACAAACACACACACAGTCTTTACTATAACTTTACTAAACAAAACACACACACAGTCTTTACTATAACTAAAACACACACACAGTCCTTACTATAACAAAACACACACACAGTCTTTACTATAACAAAACACACACACAGTCTTTACTATAACAAAACACACACAGTCCTTACTATAACAAAACACACACACAGTCTTTACTATAACAAACACACACACAGTCTTTACTATAACAAAACACACACACAGTTTTTTACACATAAGTCTTTACTAAACAAAAACACACACAGTCCTTACTATAACAAAACACACACACAGTCCTTACTATAACAAAAACACACACACAGTCTTTACTATAATAAAAACACACACACAGTCACACAGTTTACTATAACAAAACACACACTATAACAAAACACACACACAGTCCTTTACTATAACAAAAACACACACACAGTCCTTACTATAACAAAACACACACACAGTCTTTACTATAACAAAACACACACACAGTCTTTACTATAACAAAACACACACAACAGTCTTTACTATAACAAAACACACACAGTCTTTACTATAACAAAACACACACACAGTCTTTACTATAAGTCTTTACTATAACAAAACACACACACAGTCTTTACTATAACAAAACACACACACAGTCTTTACTTACTATAACAAACACACACACAGTCTTTACTATAACAAAACACACACACAGTCTTTACTATAACAAAACACACACACAGTCTTTACTATAACAAAAAACACACACACAGTCTTTACTATAACAAAACACACACACAGTCTTTACTATAACAAAACACACACACAGTCTTTACTATAACAAAACACACACACACACACAGTCCTTACTATAACAAAAACACACACAGTCTTTACTATAACTATAAAAACACACACACAGTCTTTACTATAAAAAACACACACAGTCTTTACTATAACTTACTATAAAAAACACACACAGTCTTTACTATAAAACAACACACACACAGTCTTTACTATAACAAAACACACACACACACAACAAAACACACACAGTTCTTACTATAACAAAACACACACAGTCCTTACTATAACAAAACACACACAGTCTTTACTATAACAAAACACACACACAGTCCTTACTATAACAAAACACACACACAGTCTTTACTATAACAAAACACACACACAGTCTTTCTATTACTATACAGTCTTTACTAAAAAACACACACAGTTTTACTATAACAAAACACACACACACAGTCTTTACTATAACAAAACACACACACAGTCTTTACTATAACAAAACACACAAGTCTTTACATAACAAAACACAGTCCTTACTATAACAAAACACACACACAGTCTTTACTATAACAAAACACACACACAGTCTTTACTATAACAAAACACACACACAGTCTTTACTATAAACACACACACAGTCTTTACTATAACAAAACACACACAGTCTTTACTATAACAAAAACACACACAGTCTTTTACTATAACAAAACACACACACAGTCTTTACTATAACAAAACACACACACAGTCCTTACTATAACAAAAAAAGTCTTTACTATAACACACAGTCTTTACTATAACAAAACACACACACAGTCTTTACTATAACAAACACACACAGTCTTTACTATAACAAAACACACATACAGTCTTTACTATAACAAAAACACACACAGTCCTTACTATAACAAAAAACACACACAGTCCTTACTATAACAAAACACACACACAGTCTTTACTATAACAAAACACACACACAGTCTTTACTATAACAAAACACACACAGTCCTTACTATAACAAAACACACACACACAGTCTTTACTATAACACAAAACACACACAGTCCTTACTATAACAAAACACACACACAGTCTTTACTATAACAAAAACACACACACAGTCTTTACTATAACAAAACACACACACAGTCTTTACTATAACAAAACACACACACAGTCTTTACTATAACAAAACACACACACAGTCTTTACTATATTAAAACACCACACAGTTTTTACTATAACAAAACACACACAGTCTTTACTATATAAAAAACACACACACAGTCCTTTACTATAACAAAACACACACAGTCTTTACTATAACAAAACACACACACAGTCTTTACTATAACAGTCTTTAATAACAAAACACACACAGTCTTTACTATAACAAAACACACACAGTCCTTACTATAACAAAACACACACAGTTTTACTATAACAAAACACACACACAGTTTTTACTATAAGTCTTTACTAAAACACACACACAGTCTTTACTATAACAAAACACACACACAGTCTTTACTATAACAAAAACACACACAGTCTTTACTATAACAAAACACACACACAGTCTTTACTATAACAAAAAACACACACAGTCTTTACTATAACTATAAAAAAAACACACACACAGTCTTTACTATAACAAAAACACACACACAGTCTTTACTATAACAAAAACACACACACAGTCTTTACTATAACAAAACACACACACAGTCTTTACTATAACAAAACACACACACAGTCTTTACTATAACAAAACACACACACAGTTCTTACTATAACAAACACACACACAGTCTTTACTATAACAAAACACACACACAGTCTTTACACACACAGTCTTTACTATAACAAAACACACACACAGTCCTTACTATAACAAAACACACACACAGTCTTTACTATAACAAAACACACACACAGTCTTTACTATACTATAACAAAAACACACACAGTCTCTTACTATAAAAAAACACACACAGTACTTAACAAAAACAACACACACAGTCTTTACTATAACAAAACACACACACAGTCTTTACTATAACAAAACACACACACAGTCCTTACTATAATAAAACACACACTTTACTATAACAAAAACACTCACAGTCTTTACTATAACAAAACACACACACAGTCTTTACTATAACAAAACACACACACAGTCTTTACTATAAAAAAACACACACAGTCCTTACTATAACAAAACACACACACAGTCTTTACTATAACAAAACACACACACAGTCTTTACTATAACAAAACACACACATAGTCTCTTACTATAACAAAACACACACACAGTCCTTACTATAACAAAACACTCACAGTCTTTACTATAACAAAAACACACAACAGTCTTTACTATAACAAAACACACACAGTCTTTACTATAACAAAACACACACACAGTCTTTACTATAACAAAACACACACACAGTCTTTACTATAACAAAACACACACACAGTCTTTACTATAACAAAAACACACACAGTCTTTACTATAACAAACACACACACAGTCCTTTACTATAACAAAACACACACACAGTCTTTACTATAACACACAGTCTTAAAACAAAACACACACAGTCTTTACTATAACAAAACACACACACAGTCTTTACTATAATAACAAAACACACACACAGTCTTTACTATAACAAAACACACAAACTATAACAAAAACACACACAGTCTTTACTATAACAAACACACACACAGTCTTTACTATAACAGTTTTACTAAACAAAACACACACACAGTCTTTACTATAACAAAACACTAGTCTTTACTATAACAAAACACACACACAGTCTTTACTATACACACAGTCAAAACACACACACAGTCTTTACTATAACAAAACACACACACAGTCCTTACTATAACAAAACACACACACA